>NC_058132.1:223331439-223359282 GCF_016433145.1 Gracilinanus agilis
AAAAAAAAAAAAAAAGTTTATGGGGACATTAGAATCAGCAGACCTGAAGGACTGATCATCAACAATGCATATCATTGGGAAAGGTTTTCTTCAAGGTTCCTACCTCTTTGATAGCTTTAGCCAACTCTGTTACTAAAACCTAAAAAGAAAATGTTAATCTAGGGAATGGATCTGGAGACTCTCACTCACAGTCCTTCAATTTAATGAGATTACAGAGTAAAGTACCTTTGTTTAACTTCTTTTGTTTTGGTATCTTCCTGTGTTGGCTGTTGTTCAAACTAGAATCTGGTTAGATTGCATGGCTCAGATACAGGCACACATTTTCAGGACATTAGAGGAGAATTCACTTTACAGTTGCTCCCTTTTAACTGTTTCTCCTTTTTAAGATCAGAGGATATGTCAAAGATCTAAATGCTTTCCCAAATGACATAAGACATATCTTTTCTGACTTTTGTAGCTAAACTCCTCAAAAAGATGGTCTACAAGTCACTTAGCTTAATCTCCTTTCATTATCTTCTTAAGTCCCATTGAATATGGCTTTTGACCTTATCCTTCCACTGAAACTGTTCTCTCCAAAATTACCAGTTTTAGTTTTCAAATCCAATGGTCTTCTTTCAATCCTCATTCTTTTTTACCTCTTTGAAGCCTTTGACATAGTTGTTCATGCTCCTCTCTCTGATAACTCTTGTTTTCTTTAGGTTTTCTAAACATTATTCTCTTCTGGTTTTCCTCCTACCTATCTAACCACTTCTTCTCAGTCTCCTTCAGTGTATCCACCTCTAGATCACACCCTCTAACCATAGACTAACTTCAAGATTTTGTCCTTGATTCTCTTGTTTTCTCCCTCTATAATTACTCTACTTGGCGATTTCATCTACCATCATGGATTCTATTACCAGCTTTATATTAATGATTCTCAAATCTAGCTACTTATCCTGTTTCAACCTGGAAAAACATAGAAACACTAAAGCAATTACAAAGAAAAAGTCTTTAATTAGGACAAAGGACTAGTGGCTTCTTCAGGACAGAATATCCCAAACCAACAGATCCAGCAAATAATCAGAGGAGCAAGATTATAGCCAATGGAAGGAAGAAAGAAGGAAAAAATGTGAATAAACAACAGAAAAAGAAAAGATAATTTTCCATCGGCAGCTTCTATGCAGGTAATGAACAAAAAGCAAATGTAATGGGGGGACCAAAGAATACCAAAAAAAAAAACAACAGAAAACTCCAGCAAATTGGACTCAGGCTTTGGAAAAAAAACACAATTAAAAAAAGAAACAATTAAGAGAGGCTGAAGACAATTGGACAAAAAACTAAACTTAAAAAGCAAAATAAATCATCTAGAAACAGAGGCACATGAACTAAAATAAGAAAATAGTGTCTTGAAGGCCAGAATTTATCAGCTTGAAAAGAGATAATTTAAGAATTATTGGACTTCCAGAAAATCATGACAAAAGAAAAAGCCTGGACATCATTCTACAGGAAATTAGCCAAGAAAACTGCCCTGACATTCTTGAATAAGAGGGAAAAGCAGAGATTGAAAGAATCCGCAGGTCACCTCTTACATTTAATCCCCAATTGACAAACACCCATGAATATTATATCCAAATTCAAGAACTACCAAACCAAGGAAAAGATACTACAAACTGCTAAGATGAAACCATTCAGATGTCATGGAACCACGGTTAGGATAACACAGGGCCTGGCTGTATCCACACTGAAGGACCAGAAGATGTGGAATATGATATTCTGGAAAACAAGGGAATTATGTCTACAAACAAGAATCAACTACTGAGCAAAATTGACTATATTCTTGCAGGGGAAAGTATGGTCATTTAACAAAGTAGAAGACTTCCAAGCATTCATAAAGAAAAGCCTGGACTTAAACAGAAAATCTGATGCCCAAACAGAGACCTCAAGAAAATCACCAAAAGGTAATTAAGAAAGGGAAAAAAAAAACAGAACATTTTTAAGTTTAAATTTAAACAAATAATTTGTATTCCTATAAGAAAAGATGCTATTGATAACTCCTAAAAATTGTTATTATCATTATTATAGCTAGAAGAAGTATACTTAGAGGGAACAACAACAAACTGTAAAGCATGAAATAGTATATATATATATATATATATACATATATATATATGTAAATTAGAGGTAAAAAGAGGCTATACTAAGAGAAATGGAAAAAGAAATAAAATGGGGTAATTTTATATTTCATAAAGAAGCTCATGGGGTGGGGTGGGGGAGAAGGCCAATTCAATGGAAGGGTGAAAGAAATTGGAGACAGTCTCAAAGAAAATTTTAATCATTTCAGAGGGAAGGGTCAGAAAGGTTCAAATGGAAGAAAACCTCCAACTTCAATCTCCATCATCATCATCAACAACATCATCATCATCATCAACAACATCATCATCATCATCAACAACATCATCATCATCATCAACAACAACAGAATCAGTAACATCATCAGCAAACATTATCAACATCGTCAAAATCATACTCAACACCATCAACGACATCATCAACATCATCAGCATCATCACATATGTCCTTTGGGGGTAATAAGAAAACCTTCTTTATCCTGGACTCAGTTTCCTCATTTATGTATAAGTGAAGCTTATCTGGACTCTGTATTAATTTAATCAAACCAACAAACACAAATGAGGACAAGGAGATAGAGTTTTTACATCCACTACACAGAGTCATAAACATAGACTAATGCAGAGTCAAGTTCTGGGACTCTGGGAATACTACCTCTGTCCCATGAATAGGGTTGCTTATCCTGAGAATTCCCTCACTGAATTTTCCATGTAACTAAAGAAATTGGAGTCTTATATACACTTTGTGTAATGAAGTAAAGGAAAGACAACTGATTGGCTTACATGGAGGCTAGGAGAAGAAGATTCCAGCCAGGAAGGAGGATTCCAGTCCAGGGGCTAGACTACCTAGAAGAGGACTAGATACAATGGAAGAAACTTCTCAGACAAAAGTATATTTATGATTTGATTATATCTACTAATTCTCTAGGGTGAGTTCACTGGGTACTTGAAGGTTTATTAGGACAAAGGTCAGTCTGGCAGTTCTTTGAAGGCAGGTTCCCAAGGAACAAAGGTTAATTTAGGGGTTCCATGAAACAAGGTTGTCACCTACCTCAATATCTTTGCTGAGTTCTCCAGTTTCACATCTCCAACTATCTTTCAGACATTTTGGACTGTGTATCAACTACACATCTTAAGTTCAACATGTCCTAAACAAAACTCATTATCTTTCTGCTTCTCTCCTCGGATAATGCCACTACTCTAGTTCAGTGCTGTCATCACCTCGTGCCTTGATTATTAAAATAGATTGCTAATGAGTCTGTCTGTTTCTAGTCTCTCCTTACTCCAATCTATTTTTCATTCAGTCACTAAAGTGGTTTTCCTTAAATTCAGGCCCAATTAGGTCACTTTTCACCCCTATGCAATAAAATCCAGTGGCTTTCTATTGCCTTCATCATGACCTAGTTGCCTCCTACTTTTCTAGTCTTCTTACACATTATTGTCCCACAGGTAAGCTTCAATTATGGACACTGACTTTCTGACTTTCTTGAACAAAGCACTCTACCTATTGGCTCTGGACATTTTCTTTCCTAAGACTAAAATGTTCTACTTCCTCTGCTCTGACTATTGACTTCCATGGCTTCCAATAAGTCCCAATTAAAGCCCCATTTTTTAAAGGAAGCCTTCTCCAACCCCTCTTTATTCCAGGGCTTTTTCTTTTTCAATTAACTTCTGTTTATTCTGTATATAGCTTGCTTTGTATACTTCGATCTGCATGTTATCTCCCCTATTTGACTTAAAGCTCCTTGTGGATAGGGTCTGAGGACAGCCTTTTATTGATTTCTAGCACAGAGTATAGCACAGTTCCAGCACATAGGAACTTACTAGATATTGATTGATTAAAGGCAACACAGCCATTCCCCCTACCCTAACCTGAGAGATGACAGTTCTGTGGTAAAGTATCAAGTGTTCCTGGAACCTGAGTCCCTAGACTCAGAAGATCAGACCCATTGATGACACCTTTGTCATGTTGATAATTGCAACCAGTCATGCTTCAGCCTTGCATCATTTCCACCATTTCCTTCTTTCACTCCTATATTCCTGCTCTGGAATGAAAGTAGAGAAAATCATACAACCATTCTTTCTGGTCCATTACAGATTAATGTTTTACCACCTCATCTGGGCTCAACTGCCATAAGGCAATTCTATACTTATCAACTCACATCCCACTCTCCACAGAAGCTCTTTCAAAACTTTTTATTACTCCTCAAGACTCCCGTGACTCTTCCTTCACCTCTCTTCTCAGGTAAGATCCTTGTTGCATACTTTATAGAAATAACCAAGGCCTCCTGTCATGAATTTCTTCTCCATTCTCCCTTATCTCCTATATCACATTATTTTCTGACACTATCTTCTCCTTCTCCCCTGCCTCTTACGTTGAAGTGAACTTATATCTTATTGTGAGTAAACTCTCTGCTTGATCAAGTGATCGCATTTTGTCTTTTCAATGATTGCTCCCTCTTTCATCATTCCATTCATTTATTTCCAATCTCTAAATGTTATATATGCTCCAATCCTGAAAAAAAAATCATTTTATTCTTCCATTCCTGCCAACTAATGTCTTGTGTCTCTTCTGCCCTTTGAAGATAAACTTCTCAAAAAGAGCATCTACAATAAAAGCCTTCAGTTTCTCCATTTTCACTCTCTTCTTACCCCCCTTGCAAACCAGCTTCTGACCTTATAATTCTACTGAAGCTGCTCTCTCCAAAGTTACCAATGATCTCTTAGTTGTTGGATTCAATGTCCTTTTTTCAATCCTCATTATCCTTGACCTTTCTACACCCTATGACACTCTTCACCACTTCTCCTTCTTGATATCTCTTCTTTCTAGGTATCCAGGATTCTACTCTCTTCTGATTCCCCTCCAAACTATCTGAGTACTTCTCACTCTCTTTTTCTAGGTCCTCATCCAGATTCTGTTCTCTAACTGTAAATGCCTCTCAAAACTCATACCTGGGCTCTCTTCTCTTCTCTCTCTATACTATTTGATTTGTGATTTTACTTGCTTTTATAGGTTTGATTACCATCTCTATTTTTATGGTTCTTAAATCTACCTGTCATGCCAATCCTTTATTGGGGGGGATCTCCAATCTTGCATTTCTAGCTACCTTTTGGATATCACTAGCAGGATTTTCAGGAAATATCCTAAACCAAACGTGTCTAAAACATAACTCATCATTGTTTTCCACAAATCTTCCTCATTCCTCCACTATTGCAATTTTCACTATTATCATAGTGGGGTAACATCATACTCCACCCCCTGTTCAACAAACTCACAACATAAGAGTTATTCTAGACTATACTGTCTCTCAACCCCATATCCAATCTGTTGCCAAGGTCTGCTGATTTTGCCTTTGCAACATCTCTTGATTATGCTCCCTTTTACTTTACTGCTATTACTACTCTAGTTCAGGTCCTTATCATGGCTGGGTTATTTCAATAGCCTTCTCTTGACTGTGCCTAGCTCCAGACTCTCCCCATTCAAATCCATTCTCTATTAAAACATTTCCTAAAGTACAGGCCAAACAATGTTACCCCTCTACTAAACAGCAACAACATCAATGATAATAACTAACATTTACATAGTATTTACTATGTGCAGGAGATTATGCTAAGTGCTTTACCATCATTATCTCCTATTAAGTCCAGTGGCTCCCTATTGCTTCAAAATTCAAATACAAAAAATGCTCTATTAGGCATTAAATTCCTTTCATAACATTTTCCCACACATCTTTCAGGTCTTCTTATACTTCACTCCATGTCATGCACTCTTCAATCTAGTGAAACTGTCTTCTAGTTATTTTGTGAACCAAGCACTCTATCTATTAGCTCTGGGCATTTTCTCAGACATCCTGCCATTCCTGAAGTGCTTATTCTCTTCAGCTCTTTTTACTGACTTCCCTGTCTTTTAAATCTGAACTAAAATCTCATTTTTAAAATAAGCCTTTTTCAAGCCTTTTAATTCTAATGCCTTCCCTTTATTATTTGCTACCCATTTATATGTTATATATACTTTGCTTTATATGTGTGTGTTTGCATGTTGTCTTCCACATTTATCATCACGTGGAAGAAATGGATCTTTGAATATAGGCTTGTACATTACTTCCCCTAAGGATAGTAACTAGAATAAGGGATAGTAACTAGAAAAAATGTTCCAAATTTAAAAATAAAATCATTCTTCCTGAATTAGCAATATATAGCAAGATAAAGAGATGAAATTCTATTTTAGTATGCACTGTGAGAAGAGGAGAACATTTAATACCTGAGCTCTAATCTGGATATGGAATCTTGGAAATCTGGTACATGAAATGCATACCTCCCTATGTACCACAATAAAACAAACCCGCATGGACCTAGATATGATCTACATTGGCAACAGACATATATATATATATGATCTACATTGGCAACAGACATATATATATATATATATATGTCTGTTGCCAATGTAGATCATATATATATACTTGTTTACTTCATTAGCATATAAGTTCCTTGTGAACAAGGATCATTTCATTCTTTTAAACTTGTAATTCAAAGAATTTATCACAACACCTTGCATATAGTAACATCTTAATAAGCATTTATTGAGTGATTTTTTTTTACCCTTGTACTTCGGTGTATTGTCTCATAGGTGGAAGATTGGTAAGGGTGGGCAATGGGGGTCAAGTGACTTGCCCAGGGTCACACAGCTGGGAAGTAGCTGAGGCCGGGTTTGAACCTAGGACCTCCTGTCTCTAGGCCTGACTCTCACTCCACTGAGCTACCCAACTGCCCTCTATTGAGTGATTTTCATTCTGAAGGGAATCCAATCCATAGGGTAATGCTATGATTTGAGAAGATAGGAAGACACTAGAGAAGGTCAGAACCCACTAGAGAAGAAATGGAAATAATATAAGTAGTTTGTTTGCTTCTATAAATTCTTTTTGTTGTTTCTACAATTCCTATATATGGGGTATTGATGAGAGGCAAAAATCCTTTTCTGTTCCTGATAGCCATTATTACCTTCAGTGATTGTACAGGATCTGGGTATAAAGGAGAAGAAAATTAGAAAAGAGAGGAGAGTAAATAAAAGGAGAGGAAAGAAGAATGACTATTACATTCTAATATGTTATGAAGCTACATTCTAATAGGGAAAGATAATGCATAAAAAGGAAATGAAAAGTAGGCAGAGGGAGATACAGGCACATGGATAGGGATATCAAAGGGAAAGGGAGTCTGCAGGAACAGAGGGATATTTCAAATAAAGAAGGCCATAGGAACTGAAATATATTTCTGGATGAGAAGGCAGCTTGGAGATTTAGAACCTGAACTGGGAGAAGAATAAAAATCCATATCCTGATTACTCCCCCTAAACATAGGCCATAAAAAGAGCTCACCATTGGGAGCAGAGGTCACAAGGAGGGATGGATCCTTGAAGGTGAGAAGACATAGACTTTGAGGGATGTTCAAAGGCCAGCTGGCATATAAGACATGGTAGCCAAATCTGGAGGATCAGAAACCACATTGGGAGAGGAATAAAGGAGGCCCAATATGATCTGAAAGAAATTTCTAAATAGCAAAATGGTATAGGTGTGTATATGGCACTAAATGTGGAAATATAACAAATGAATTTGAATAAGCCTCTACTACCTGTGTGAATTTTGTCATGAGTCAACATTTCTGATCTTGTGTTTGCTTATGACTTTTAAAGTTCTATCCATCTTTAGAATTACAATTGGACTGTGTATGAACAATATGAACCAAAAAGAGCATTATTAGGAGCCAAAGATTAGATACCCAAGTTTGAAATCAGTATATTTCAAGCTCTAGAGTTTGGGTATTGGACCATGGTTTACATAAAATATTTCATCCATTTATGATTATAGTATATTATCAGGGTTGGAAACAAGGAAGAAGAGTAGCTCAGGCTAAAATCACAGCCTTCTGGATGAAGCAGCACTGGTTCTCTCTTCCCTTCCCTTTCCCTAGCAGATATATTTACCTTGGGTCAATGTATAGATATTAAAACGTTTGTGAAAAGTATGGTAAAATAGATATTTATTTGTATAACCTTTGATGGAATTATAACATTTCCTGTAATTATTAAAAACATTATTTTGAAAATAATTCCATAGACTTAACAAGATTGTCAAAGGTGTCCATTAGCATAAAATAGGGTAAGTTTCTCAGCATTAGACTGAAATAGGCATATGCGTATGATTGTCTCTCCGGGTGTATACCCCTCTGATAAAATTTCTTTCATTTATTCAGTTCCTATAAGGTGAAAAGCATAGTGCTTACCTACCTAGGGTAGTTAGGAAAATTGAAGGAGAAAGGACAATAATACATTACCTATAATTTCAAGAAGCTTATAATCTCAATGGGGACAATACACAAAAATATTAGGTACTTCTAACTTGTCTCAATGTAGTCTAATTTATTACTTTAAAGTGTGCTTTGTTTGTTTGGGGTTTTTATGTCTTTTGTAATTGTAGGTGCTTCCTTCCCTAACACAAATTATAGATTTTCTATGACCTAATAGATGTTTTTTGAAAATTAGTGTGGGAGAAAAAATCTCCCGGTGACCACTCTGCTGATATGCCTCTTCAAATTTAGCTAAACTGGTCCTCAAACAACTGAGAAAGAGTCCATCAGAGGGACACAAACTTGATGCCTTTCCAACTTAATAGAACCTCTTCATTATTATCATGAAGAAAGAAAAAAATATTCCTTTAGGCTAAAAAGTTTCAGGGAAATGTCTCTCAAACTCATACATCTGGCCAAAGGCAGTACATCCTTTCTCAAATGCAAAAACTGAACCCATTTTCATGTTACCAAATCCATGTGAACTGAAATAAGTCACAGAAATCTAGCATTCTAAGCTACTTTGTTCCCTGTCAATCCCCTCTAGGCATGTTCAGCGACTTCCGATATTTTCATTAAGAAAAAATAAATTGTCACTTCATGTTCCAGATACTAAGTTGTCACATTCCACCCTACACATGTCTCAGAGAGAGATAAGTGATCCATAGACTGTATACATGTGCTAAGTTCCAGGTTGGGAGACACACATTACAAGGAGGTTATTGGCAAGGCACTGGGTGAATAAGAAAGTAGTTTGTTTGTACAGCACTAGCCATGAATGTGTTGGCTTAAAGAGACATGCAAAAATAATATGTACAGATGATAATTCTATGACATTAACAGTATAATATCTTGGTATTACATAAGAATATTTCCTCAGAACTATTGTAGATTACTAAACCAAAGAAGTTTATAATTTTGCTGGCTACACTAGATTTTTTATTTTATCAGTATTAAACAGAATTTATTCTTTGAACTAGCAGCTTTTAAAACCAGTCCTGTAATATTCTCATAACCAGATTTAAAGAATGTTTTCAGTCATTTTCATTATTAATTCCATTTCACTCAATAGGTCTTAATTGAGTTTTTACTTTACTATTTCTGTTTTCTTTAATTAAGTTTACCTAGACATAACATTTAGTGGCTTTTGGATAAAAATAATTAAAGATGATGATGATGATGATAATGATGATGATGACAATGATGAATTTACTCATCTGGAAATTTATGCCAAATTCATATTACACTGATCAAAATAGCATTCATTTGCCATTGAGGTTTTGGTTAATGGCTGGCACTTAAAATGTTCTCATTTAAGCAGGGATAAGTATTAATTTAGAGCAAACTTGAAAGGTTTTGATGTAGAAAAAATAAAGTATTCCACTGTATTTTCTTTAACTAATCCTGAACCTGGGCCTCGTGCTAGCCCATTTGAACCAAAATGCTTTATCCCACTTTTCCCCAACTTTCATGTGTATTCACTGAATTAGGAGCAAATTTGTCATGAAACAGGTATTGAAATTATTTTGTTTTCATAAGATAAAGTTAAAAAAAACCCAACACATTTAATTTGCATAATAATAGTAAAAGGAATAATAAACGGATAGGAGTATAAATAAATGTCATCTATCTTGCTCATTATGAAAGAAAATACTGCTCATGACTGGTTTCAGTGAAGAAAAACTATGGAAAGATGAATATTTTATGATGATAAAAAAGAAATATTGGTATAACAAAGTTATTTCCCTTCTATGAAAGACTTCTAATTTACCACCCTTCTTCCATAAAACTGAGGACTTTTCATTTTATACTGACATATTAATTCATTCACCAAATTCTTAAGTACTAAGGGTGTATAAAGTACTCTACTTGGTACTAAGGAGAAATATAGAATTGCATTGCCTGCTTCCAGAGAATACATTGAAAATCTGTTAACATATACAAATAACTAAAACAAAACATAAAACAAAAAAATGCATGAAAGCAAAGAAAATTTGATCATTACTTTTTATTTTAAGGAACAAAGGCAACTTCATGACAAAGGGAGCACTTGAGATTGAATAAAAGGTAAAATTTCAAGATAAGTTGAAAGGTAGAGTACTGACAGTTTGCCGTATGGTATTTCTGTTGGCACTTTTCCTTAGGATAACATATTGATAATACGTTGAAGCCTAGTAGCCCAACATTTATCTCTCCATTGCCTTTTTGATCACCCATACTTTTGATACTTCAATGTTTCTGATGTTTCAAGATTCATAGCCTTACAGAATCACCAGAAGAATTTTGGTAGTAAAAATGTGGCTATATGTGTTAAAGAACAGTTTGAGATTGTTGTAAATCTTGTACAATTTCTCTTCCAAACAATTGAAGTCCCCTTTCTACTTCCTATTCAATTTGAAATATAATGAATTATCATCTATAATGTTTGCCCAAGATATATGTAATGACAGATAAATTCAATAGACCATCCATCTATATGAAAGTGATAATCTGGGCAGCCAGTAATTTTGTACCTCTGTTTAAAAATATTTTTCCTTCAAGAATTGATTGGCAAATTTCCTTTAAAATTACATTAATTTCACTGAAGAAGTCCTACAGTATCCAGAGGCTTTGTTCAATTGACATAATATAGTCCAAAGAAAGAGGCAACTGCAAAATATTATCATCAATGTGGAATAATTCTTCTATATGAATTATGGGCATTACATCACATCTTCCAGGACAGATTTGAAGAACATATAGCTAAGCTTTGTATCTTGCATGATACTGACAGTCATAAAAAAAAACAGAAAGAAGTGAGCTCTATGCTTATATTTATTATGCTATATAACAAGAGATCTTAGAGGCTTCAATTTATTGGATTAAACATAGTCACTCAGTCCTACTTGGGCACTCAAAACCTTTGGGTTCTATTCCAACGTGCCTTTTGTTCAGCAGTTCATCTTGACCCTACTTTAAAGCAGTAATGAATGGCCAGAGGGAAAAGAAAATATCAATCAGCAACTTTTAAATTAATAAATGAAAAACTTAAGCACCCCTACGTAACACTACACAAGAGAATTCACAAGTGACTTACTAGAGTAAGCTCATACCTCCAAAGACTACTGCCAACTCCCTTGGGCAGTGCTAGGAAAATTGAAAGACTGTCATTGATTCCCGTAAAGTGGGAGAGCAAGAGGAAGTGACATAGAAAAAGGACTATAAAAAGTCCTGAACTTCCTGTCCAAGGGACTTCTCCTTCGAGCTTCTCCTTTAGACTGCTTCTTTGGAGGACTTCACCTTTTGGTGAAGTCTTTTTGGACTTCACTTTTGGACTTGGCCTTTCGTCTTCTCCTTTGGAGTTCATCTTGGGAGACTCTGCATTGGTGAGCTGGACTGGAGGAGAAGACTCTTTCCCTGAATCCTGCATTGGCTTGCTGGGTGATTAGCTGGCCTACCTTTCCTGGCTTCTGGAGGGATTGGTTCTGGAGAGGCCTGCTAAAGACACAACCGGGTCCTCTGGCTAAAGGTTACCGAGCTCTGCTGGGGCTGAGCCAGACACCAGAGCAACACTTATGGTGATAGATTAGACAATTCTCAACCCTTTTCTTACATTTTTCTACTTTCACTCTTTCTACCTCTTTGTAAATAAAGCTACTAAAAGTCATTTTGACTTAAGCTATAATATTTTTAAATCAGCATCCACAGTATTACTTTAGAACTTTCATATTAGCATAAAAACCTAATTTTTATATTCTTAAACTTAAATTATGAGCAATTTCCCAATATTTCTTATCTCATGCTCAACCTCCAATCTAATCCATAATGAGATAAGTATTATTAATCTAATGACTAAAATGAGCTATTTTCTTCCCAATGCAAGTCACATGGATTGTTATGAACAATAGTTAGTATATATTGGTAATATAAAATTGATTTTTTTCCAAATATATTTATGGAATGTTGAGGGAATAAAATACTGAAGTTTGGCCTGTATCCTTTCTGTACATGTTGTGATCATTGAGCTTCTCAGTGAGGGAAGAAATCACCTATAGCATACAATGATGGAAACTAGGTTTGAGTTAAAGCCTTAGAATAAAAAAAATATATATAATGAGAGTGAATCTTATTATATAGTCCTTGGAGACTAAAGACATTTTACAAATGAGGAAGTAGACCCAAAAGTTGTTGATACACACTCCCACGGACAGAAAATAACTAAAAAATAGTATTAAGATAGAGATGAGGATAAAAAATATTAATTAGTCAGCCTGAAGGTGAAATGGAAAGACAGATGTATTTCTTCATTAATCACTTTCACCCTAACTCCATTGGCTACCATTTCCATTTTCATCTGTATGCAAACATCACACACTAGTTCCTAATAGAAGAACAAGAGAATTGGAAAATATTAACACCTTTTTCCTTAAAATTCTTTCTCATGTTTTCTCAAATATTTTTGTTTCTAGAGAGCTCTGGACTCTCAGGGGAGAGGAAACAGAATGCTGTCTACTTAAAATTTATACTAGGCTCATGAAATTAAGGGAAAGATTCAGAATTCTCATGAGGTTGTCCAAACCAATTCAGTAAAATTATAAATACAGGGATTAAGGGCAAATATTCTACTTATTTTTTTAATGGACATTTAGCTGAATTTTCCTGTGTGCTGTACTTCACATAAACTTGATGCAAATGGACAGGATAGGAGAGTAAGGAACTCCACTGGGGAAATGTGAACTCAAAATTCTCTTTGAGCTGGGGAGGAACTGACTATTTAATATTAGTCTTAGAATTATGAATATGAAAAAGTTCTTTATGAAAGATATGGAAAAGAAAAGGAGGGAAGGAAGGCAGGGAGGAAGAAAGGCAGGAAGGAGGGAAGGAAGGAAGGCAGGCAGAAAAGAAAGCTGGTAGGAAGGAAGGCAGGAAGGAAGGAAGGCAGGAAGGCTGGAAGGAAAGGAAAAAACAATACCAAAAGTAGCATAAAAATAAAAATAATAGTAAAAATAGTAAAAATAAAAATTCCATCTTTGTTCAGTGGTCAGAGGAGTTACTTCCTGTGATCATTAAAGAGAGAGTATATATTTTAATATATATTCTAATACATTTATATGTATGCACACATGTTTATCTATCTATCTATCTATCTATCTATCTATCTATCTATCTATCTATCTATCTATCTATCTATCTATCTATCAGTCCCCAGAGTTTTTCTTTCCTTCTGCAGGTATATAATTGGCCTCTATAGTTAATACCCAGAAATACAGCTATATGAAGACTCACTTTACAAGCCTAACACATGAACTGTACTAAGTGGATCCATGATGCATAATGAATAAAATAGAATACATGTAAATTAATGTCACTTCAAACAAAAAATTGTGGTAATTTAGAATATACTAGCTATGGGAAATTAGAATTAAAGTTCATTGTATATTAAAATTAAGTAAGAGATTCACTCTGGAATATTGATCAAAGACTAAGATGGAATTTTATCTTAATAATTAAATAATAATTAGATGACATAAGGCAACAAGTAGTCAACTTTTTAAACTTTGATATTCTTTTTTGTTTTGTTTTTGTCTTCCTCATACTGATTATTGTTTCTAAACTACTTTTTTCCACAGGGAGGCTCTAACCTTATTTTATCTTTTTTTCCTGTAAAGTTTTATAATTACATCTAAAAGTTATTTTCACTTTCCTAATGTTCAGTTTTTAAATTAAAAAAATTATCTAAACAGATGAACAAATCACAAAAACTATAGAACTATAAAAACATTTCATATCCTTCTACTCATTGTTCAGGGAAAACTATCCCATCTCTTTAAGAACTATAGATTTTACCACCACTTAAAAGATTTTTTAAGAACTGTAAAACAGCCCCCCCACACACACACAAACATACAAAAGAGATAAAATGAACATTTGTTAAGCCCTGCCACATGCGCAATTACTTAGAAATGTTTCTGGCAGAATGGACTCCCTGAAATATCTGGACTGCTACTTTTTATTTTAAAAAAAGCGATGTCACTATAATAAGGGCATTAATAGATGAAGACTAAGAGCTTTGGTTATACACAATATAGTTGGTGGTGTGTAAATTTTAACCTAATGGCTACAGAGATTTCCATTTATGTGGGAGAAGAGGGTTATTTTCACTAACTGACGACAGATGGAAGTGTTAACTTTCACATAGTATATAGTTATGCTAGGAAGTGGGAAAAAAAGAAAAAAGGTAAGATCAGAGAAATACGATTTCTGTTTTAAACACATCTCCCTTACCCTCATTTTAGTTTCTAGAGCAAAGGTACCCTGATTAAAAAAATTCCTTTGGAAAACTAATTTGAATTTGATACAGCAAATAGACTGTGATATTTTGTTCAATCATGCCTAACTATTCATGAGTCTACTTGGGATTTTCTTGGCATAAAGTGTTTTGCCATTTAATTCTCCATCTCTCTTTATTGATGAGTAAACTAAGGCAAAGAGTTCAAAGTGATTTGTCCAAGGTCATGGTTAGTATCTCAGGTCAAATTTGAACTCAGGTGTTCCTGACTCTAGACCAGACTCACTATATCCTGCATCCTCTAGCTGCACTAAAATATATATATTATTGTTGTTCAGCTATGTCCCATTCTTTGTAATCCCATATATTTTCTTGGCAAAGATAATACAAGGTTTTGCCACTTCTTTCTCTTACAGATTAATGCAAACTAAAGTAAAAATGACTTGCCCAGGATTATATATAAACAGTAAATATCTGAGGACAGATTTGAACTCATTCGGCCCTGATTCCATATCCAGCACATTATATCCACCCTGCCATGTAGCTATGGACACATAAATATGAGCTATGAAATTTTTTTTCAAAAATTAGTCATAACACATTTTATTTATTTACCTGTGCACATTTACATTATTATAATTATTAGAATGTAAGGTTCTTGAGCACAGGGAATGTTCCATATCCACAATTTGTTTTTTGCATTTCTTTGTTTAGCAGAGGTTCTTATATATAGAATGGACTAAAGAAATTGGATTTGGACTAAATAATTTGAATTTTTGTACTATATCTTCCTTTTGTAACATTCTAAAGGAGATGCAAACAACAATTTTAAGATATTTCCTTATTTCAGTTTTATAACTTTCCAGAGAGCTAATTGTAGTTAATAAGGATACATTGGGTACTTGTGAAGAGAATAAACAAATTTATTGAATAAGATATGTAAACTATAATTTTTGGCTATCATTTTTAAAATAATTTCATTCAAAGATATCTTATTTTCCCTATTATATGTAATAACAATTTTCAATATGCATTTTCTGAAATTATAATATTCAAAATGTCTTCCTTCCTTTCCTCCGTGCTCTTGGAAATGGTAAGCAATTTGATTGGGGTTGTAAATATCATGCAAAACATACTTTCATATTGTTCATTGTTGTAAGAGAATACCCATATAAAACCAAAACTCCCAAATAAAGAGTAAATCAACTAATGTGAAATATAAGTATTCTTTGATCTGTCTCTGACTCCAACAGTTCTTTTCTGGAGGTAGATAGCATTTTTATTTGTCAAAAGTCCCTCAGAATTGTCCCAAATCAAAGCAAAACATATGACATCACTTATAAGATGTACATATGGGTATATGATTTGGGGTTTGAGTTTTAAAACATCTCTCTATAGCAAAAATGAATAATATGGAAATGGGTTTCAAATGATAATATTTGTGTCACCCAGTGGAATTGCTTGTTGGTTCTAGGAGGAAAGGAGGGAGGGGGGGGAGGGAAGGGAAAGAAAATGAATCATAGAAACATGGAAAAATATTTAAAAACAAAAATTAAAAAAATATTTCCTCCAAATCTTTGTTATTGCTAAAAGTAGCTGTCTTTAACAATTGATCATCTAACAATATTGCTGTTATTGTGTATAGTGTTCTCCTGGCTCTGCTTATTTTGTTCTTCATCAATTCATGTAGATATTTCCAACTTCTGAAACCATCCTGCTAATCATTTCCTATGGCACTTATGATAGTATTCTATCACCAACATATATCACAATTTGTTCAGCCATTCCTCAATTAATGGACATTTCTTCAATTTCCAATTCGTTGTCACCACAAAAATTGTTGCTATTAATATTTTTATATAAGTAGGCCCTTTCTCCTTTTTTATAATCTCTTTGGGATAAAGACCCAATAGGCTAAGTAAGGGTATTTACAGGATCAAAGGGTATGGACTCATTTAGCCCCTTAGGCATAATTTCAAATTGCCCATCAGACTGAGTTAGATCAGTTCACAATTCTGCCAACAATGCATTAGTTTCCCGATTTTGCCACCTCCCCTCTGTGTGGTGAAAGTGAAGGGAGGAAGGGAAGATGGTAGGATGGATGGGAGAAAAGAGAGAGGAAGCTAGAGGAAGGGAAAGGAAGGTAGTGGTCCCAGCCCAGGCAGGGGGAAATTAATCAGAGCCCTTAATAAATGATCAGAGAGCAACTTTAGGGTTTGAATAGCTAGGCTTTGTTTTAATTAGAAAGGGAAAGGTCTAGGGAAAACTAGGAGGTAGGAAGAAAGGGGAAAAGGCACCAAGAGAGATCAGGGTCTCAGGGATTAGAGCATTGCTTCCAGGGTGGAGAGAGCTAGCCAGCCTCCAGGGTCAGAGAGAGCTGCTTCCAGGGTTCAGAGAGCAGACCCTCCTGGTTAGAAAGAAAGAAAAGGTGCCAAACTTTCCCTTTTATACTTTCCCTGACACCTCCCACAAAGGAAGTGGGAGGTGTCAGGGGAAGTTGTAGCAGAGAAAGTCCTGGTAGTCTTCCAGGGCTTACAATAATTTCAAATGACACACCTCCAACATTTATCATTATCCTTTACTGTCACATTGGCCAATCTGATAGGTATGAGGTGGTAGCTCAGTCTTGTATTAATTTACATTTCTCTAATAAGAGTGATTTAGAACATTTTTTCAATAATTATTGATGGCGTTGATTTCTTCATCTAAAAATTGCTTGTTCTTATCTTTGACCATTTGTCAGTTGGGGAATGACATATATTCTTATAAATTTGACTTAGTTCTCTATGAATTTGAGAAGTTAGACCCTTTTATTTTTTTATTTTTATTTTCTTTAAACCCTTAACTTCTGTGCATTGGCTCCTAGGTGGAAGAGTGATAAGGATGGGCAATGGGAGTCAAGTGACTTGCCCAGGGTCACACAGCTGGGAAGTGTCTGAGGCCAGATATGAACCTAGGACCTCCCCTCTCTAGGCCTGACTCTCAATCCACTGAGCTACCCAGCTGCCTCCGAAGTTAGACCTTTTTAGAAACCTTTGTTATAAAATTTTTCCTAGCTTGTTGTTTCCCTACTAATCTTGGTTACATTGGTTTTAATATAATCAAAATAAGTCATTTTGCGTTTTATAATGCTCTGTATCTCTTTTTTGGTCATAAAGTCTTCCCTTCATAGATCTGCCAGGTAAACTTTTCTATATTTTCCCAATTTACTTATGGTATTACTCTTTATATCTAAATCATATACCCATTTTGACCTTATCTTGGTATAGGGTGTGAGATATTGATCTATATCTAGTTTCTGCCGTACTATTTTCCAGTTTTCCCAGCAATTTTTGTTAAATAGTGAATTATTATTCCCCAAAGCTGGTGTCTTTGGGTTTATCAAGTACTAGGTTGCTAAGGTATTTATTCTTATATATTGTGTATCTAATCTATTCCACTGATCCACCATTCTATTTCTTTGCAAATACCAGGCTCTTTTGATGATTATTGCTTTATAGTACAGTTTATAATCTGGTATGGCTGGGACTATTTGAGCTATTATTAAAAGGAGGCAGAGATAGGAATATTTTGCCAATTTACTCATAGAATTCCTCATATCTTAATGTTTTAACTTTTTCATTTCAAATTGAATTTAAACATAAGAAATTTGAGTAGAAATGGATATTTGAACAATGTAGAATTAAGCACATGCTTAATTTGGAACCAATAATTGAAGCAAATAACCAAAGTTAAATAATAGCCTTCATTAAAATATAAATTTCTGCCATACAATTTTAATGAAAGTGATTTCTACATAGTTTGTGACTATCCTCCAATGAAAGTGTATGGAGAGATTTGACAATTTTCACAAATGATATAATACAGCAGACCCGATCTTCACAGCCTTTTGAAAAGAGCAGAGGATCTAAGTCCTATTCTATGTGTGTGATTTTTGTTGCTATTCTTTCTTAAATTTTTAAAATCATTTTTCTCAGATCAAAATGACATCTTAAATGCCTCTAGTTAGATCTCCAGTGCATGAGTTCTTAGAAGGTCCTTTGGAATACAAAATCTAAATTGCTAATTCAGATGTTCGGTTAGATTTTTATAACTGTCATCATTGCTTATTCTATACTTTTGTTAAAGGCTTATAGAGAGGGTAGTGACAATAAGACTATGAGACTTGTACCATATGTACATACAACCATACAACATAATAACCAGATAAGAGAAGAGCTCCATAACAAGGCTAATGAGTTTATGAGATCCTAGCCTCCAAACTCAATGATGCTCACTCTTTGCTTTTATTCCAAATCTCATAAACCAAATATATGTTACCAGAAAACCCTGTCTTCTTCCACATTCATGCCTTCAATATTATATATTATTCATCTACCCCAATTCTTCACTATCCAGTTTTCTATATCCAGCATATCCTCAAATCTCTGTGTCTTTATTCATCTTCTCCTTTTTTTCTTCCAAACTCAGAGGAAAATGATTGCCTTCCATCTTTCTAAGTTCTTTCTATGACCCGATTTAGCTGTGAAGGTGGCTTTCTTCCATGTCAGAGATAACTGACTTTTTCCTTCATCACATTCAGTCTTAGCTCCTCTTCATTCCATTATTGTTCCTCTCTTTCTTTTGCATTCAGTTTATCTTTTTCTATTGTTTTATTCTCATGTCTCTTACCCTAAGGCAGTGATGATGACTAACCTTTTAGATACGAAGTGCCAGCCACCACCCCCATCCCACCCCCTAGACTTAGTGTTCTGCCCACCCTACCCAGAGACAGCATACTGTGCCCCCCACAGAGTATCTGGTGTGTCCTACCCCAAACTTTACCCCACACAGGGGAAGGAAGAAGCACTCCTATTGGGCTGCTGGGCAGAGGGATGGGTAAAGTGAAGAATGTCCTCAGTGAATGTAGAGTGGGGAAATGGAAGTGATCCAAGTTCTCTGCTCTCCTCCAGCTCTGCTGCCTGTGATTATCTCCTATTCACTCCTATTGGCTTGCTGGGCAGAGGGACGGGGAATATGAAAGAATGTCATCAAGTGTGGTGGAAAGTGGGAGAGCAGCTCCACCCAAGTCCCTCTTCCTTCTAGTAATGAAGTGGAGCGGGGTTTGGCACTGTGCCCATAGAGAACACTCTGCATGTCATCTTTGGCACCGGTGCCATAGGTTCACCTTCACTGCTCTAAGAGTCATCAAAGGTGTGTTTTCATTTTGTCTTTAACACTGATACTCAAACTATTCTTACTTTCAAATTCAAAAAATGTTTATAAAATGCCATTGATATGCAGAACACTGTTTTGGCCTTTTTAGATATATCTTCTGTGTTCCAGGCTTCAACATCAATGTTAGCTTTAATTCACATCAGATTTTTCTTCTTATCTCAAATTGTAAAGCATAGATTTCAATTTTTTGAAGCGTCTGCAAATTCATTATCACATTCTGTCTTTTTTCATATTTTTTATGAGAACATGTAATAATTCCCTTATTGTATTATATGCTCTTAGAGGACACACATGATTTTTTTAAACTGTAGAATGGTGTTGAAATTAGTCATTCATGAGATAAGGAGAGCTGGCTGGCAAAAGGTGCAGAAAGTAAGGAACATATCCTAGACGTGTTTCAAAACAAAAATCCACACAAAATTAATGGCAGGCAATAGTTTGATGAATCAAACATGATTAGGCATTTTTCTTAAAGTTAAACAAAGATGCTTTAGCCTAATGAATTTTTATCAAAACAATTTGATTTAATCAGTGAAAGAATACCCTCCGTTATGCATATCCCTACTAATTAATAACCTGTACTCTTAGAGTAGCCTGAGGATAAGTGACTTGAACTTCATCTAACTGTTAACTAACTGTCAAAGGTCAGTCTTTAATTCAAGTCTTCTTAATTCCAGATACAGCATTCTACATACTATACAACACTGCCCCTTACTGAATGTTGGGAAATTGATGAACATAATTTTATGTTTCTGCTTGTTCCATTTTTTAGGGGAAAAAAGCCTTCTAAAATATTGAATTGCATTTTGGATCAGATCTAAGATCTTCTGATTGAATTTGTACAGGATTTAGAATTTCTCTTATTATATTCCTTTTAATTAGTCATTTGGCTTCTTAAGTGGCAGGGATCTCTCTGTATACTGGGGAAATCCATTCCATTTTTGATTATACAATTTGCCTAAAACATGATGATCAGCACTGAAAATTATATTATAGAAGTAGGTTCACCATGGAAAATTAAAGTTCTATAATATATCCTTGACCTAAGCATTTTGCCTCTATGTATTCCACCAAGATTACATTAGATTTGAGAAGCAGTTAGGTGGCTTAGTGGATTAAGAAATAAACTTAGATATGGGAGATCCCAGGCTCAAATTTGACCTCAGAAACTTCCTAGCTGTGTGACCCTGGGCATGTCACTTAATCCCCATTGCCTAGCCCTTACTACTCTTCTGCCTTGAAACCAATATACAGTATTGATTCTAAAATGGAAGACCATGGTTTTTTAAAAAATAAAAATTACATTATATTTGAAATCTATTTATCAAGCTTTTGACTCATGTTAACTTGAAGTTAACTATAACCTCTTCTACATATACACCTGAGATATTATTGCCTAGTAAATTATCTCCATTTTGTACATGGGGACTCTAGGGACTCCTGATAACCTCCAGGATCAAATGTAAAATTTTCAGCTTTGCATTCAAAGCCCTTCATACCCTATCCCTTTCTTACAATTCTGATTTTCTTACAATTTATTCCTCACCAGGAACTCTGTTTGTTCGTTTGTTTGTTTTTCAAGGATATTTTGTTTTTCCAATTACAATGAATAATAATTTTCAATACTTATTTTCCAAAATTATAAGATCCAAATTATCTTCTCTCCTTTCTGTCCTCCCACTTAGAGATGATAAGCAATTTGTTCTGTGTCATACCTGTATTATTTATCACACAAAACTCATTTTCATATTTGTCATTGGTGTTAGAACACACTCATTCAAAACCAAATCACCAAAATAAAATTGTAAATAAATTGATGTGAAAGATAGTATACTTTGATTTGCATCCATCTGACTACAACAATTCTTTCTCTGGAGATGGACAGCATTCTCTGTCATATCTTCAGAACTGTGCTCAATGGAATAATGATCTGGAGGAATTCCATGTGAACTGGAATGACCTCCAGGAATTGATGCAGAGTGAAAGAAGTAGAACTAGGAGAACATTATACCCAGAGACTGCTACACTGTGGTAAAATTGAATGTAATGGACTTCTCTACTAGAAACAATGCAATGATCCAGGACAACTATGAGGGACTTATGAGAAAGAACGCTATCCACATTCAGAGGAAGAACTGTGGGAGCAGAAACACAGAAGAAAAACAACTGCCTGATCACATGGGAGGATGGGGATATAATTAGGGATATTGACTCAAAATGAGCACCCTAGCACAAGTATCAATAATGTGGAAATAGGTCTGGATCAATGACACATGTAAAACCCATTGGAATTGTGTGTGGGCTATGGGAGGGGTTGGGAGGAGAGATATAACATGAATCCGATAACCATGGAGAAATGGTCTAAATTAATTAATTTAATTAAATAAAAATTTTTAAATTTTTAAAAAAGAATTGTCCCAGATTATTGCATTGCTGAGAGTAACCAACTTTTCACAGTTTATCATCGTACAATATTGCTGTCACTGTGTACAGTAGTCCCTTGATTCTGCTTATTTTGTTCTGCCTCAGTTTATGTAGATCATTCAATCTTTTTTTCTGAAATCATTCTCCTCATCATTTCTTACAGCATAATATTATTCCATCATTAACATACACCAAAATTTGTTGAGTTCTTCTCCAATTTATTGCCATCCCCACAATTTCTAGTTTTTTGCCACCACAAAAAGAATAGCTATAAATATATTTGTACAAGTAGGTACTTTCCACTTTCTTTCTTTTTTTTTTAAACCCTTATCTTCTGTTTTGGAACCAATACAATGTATTGGCTCCAAGGCAGAATAGTGGTAAGGGCTAGGCAATGGGGGTCAAGTGACTTGCCCAGGGTCACACAGCTGGGAAGTATATGAGGTAAGATTTGAACCTAGGACCTCCTATCTCTAGGACTGGCTCTCAATCCACTAAGTCACTCAGCTGCCCCCAACTTACCACTTTCTAAGGATCTTTGGGATACAAACCCGGTTAGTAGCTTTACAGGATCAAAGGGTATTATGCTCTTTTTATAGTCCTTTGGTAGAGTGGTAAATTGCCTTGTAGAATGGTTAGATCAGTTCACAACTCCACCAACAATGTTTTAGTGTGCAATTTTTGGCATATCCCCTCCAATATTTAACACTTTTTTTTTTACCATCATATGGGCCAATCTGATATATATGAAGTGATAACTCAGTGTTTTTTTTATTTATTTGCATTTCTCTAATCAAGAATGATTTAGAAGGGGCAGCTGGGTAGCTCAGTGGATTGAGAGCCAGGCCTAGAGACAGGAGGTCCTAGGTTCAAATCCGGCCTCAGACACTTCTCAGCTATGTGACCCTGGGCAAGTCACTTGACCCCCATTGACTACCCTTACCACTCTTCCACCTATAAGTCAATACACAGAAGTTAAGGGTTTAAAATAAAAAAAATAATGATTTAGAGAATATTTTTCAAATGATTATTGATAGCTTTGATTTCTTTATATGAAAATTGCTTTTTCTTATCCTTTGACCATTTGTCAATTAGGGAATGACTTGAATTTTATAAATTTGACTTGGTTGTTTATAGATTTGAAAAATGAGATTATTATTATATTAATTTATTATAAATATTTCCCCCCATTTTTGTTTCCCTTCTAATCTTGGTTACATTGGTTTTTGTTTGTACAAAAGATTTTTAATTTAATATAATCAAAATTATTCATTTTAT
Source organism: Gracilinanus agilis (assembly GCF_016433145.1). Lineage (NCBI taxonomy): Eukaryota > Metazoa > Chordata > Mammalia > Didelphimorphia > Didelphidae > Gracilinanus > Gracilinanus agilis. The sequence continues at coordinate 223,355,077 of NC_058132.1, forward strand.
ATCTTATGATGCTCTCTGTCTCTTTTTTGGTCATAAATTCTTATCTTCTCTATTGATCTGCCAGTTAAACTTTTCTATGATCCTCTAATTTACTTATGATATCACTTTATATCTAACTAAATTAATCTATGTTTATATCTAAACATCTGATACCTGTGTTTGTCTCAACAAGTAGACTCTCCATAATTTTAAGTGGAGTTTCTTTATCTCTTGATGCTGAATTTTGTTGCTTGTATATTGAAATCCTGATAATTTATGTGGATTTGTTTTGTATCATGCAAATTTCCTACAGTTTTAATTTTTACAACTAGTTTTTTAGTTGATTCTCTAGAGTTCTTTAAATAAACCATCATATTATCTTCAAAGAATAATAGTTTGGTTGCCTCATTGCTTGTTTGAATTTCTTTCACTTATTGCTAAAGTTAGCATTTCTAGTACAATATTAAATAGTAGTGTAGATAATGGGCATCCTTGCTTCACCAAAAATCTTATTGAGAAGGCTTCTAACTAATTCACACTGCAGATGATATTTCCTGATGATTATATATAGGTACTGTAAGGGGGTAAAAAGGGGTTTTTGATTGGGAGAATATTAAAAGGTTTGGTTGCCAGGGAATTGAATAATTATCAATTCACAATTAGAATAACCTCAAGTCAAAAATGACTTTTATGGAAGTTTATTTACAAATGAGAAGAGAGAGAGAAAGTAAGAAATTTAGAGAGAGGATAAGGTAAAATAATTAACCTGACAAACTAAATAATTTGCTTAGGTCCTTGGTTTAACCCAAGCACATCTAACTAGACCTCAATTGGAAAAAGGCCAAGCCTTGAGTGGAGGGCCTAGGCCTGGAGGCCTGGAGGCTGGAACATCTGGAGGTCCAAAGTCCCAGAGGCTCTGAGGCCCCAGAGATGTATGAAGCAAAAGCTTCAAGTCTCTTTTGAAAGGGAAGTCCTTTAAGAGAAGTTCAAGAAGATTCAGTCTTTACACTCACCACATGGAATTCCAGAGGAAAGATTATGAACAGTCTCACCAAGGTCCAGAGCTCTTTCAGTCATGACCGGGAAGAGAGGAGCTGATCTCCCTGAGGTCTCTTTTTAAAGGGTCCTATTTTTTTGTCACTTCCTGAGCTTTCCTTTTAGTTTATGTGTCCAATCACAGCAGATGCTTTTCTTAGGACTGCCCAGGAGGCAGTCAGTAATTCTGATTTGCTATTCACTTTAGCACATATTACAGACCTCCCAATTTGTGAGTTAAGTGGAGATGCTTTCACCTTTGGTGATCTAAAGATGGGTAGGGTAGACTTAATCTCCTTATCACAATACTAATAATTTCAAAAGACTTGTTTTCTCTTGTGTTTTTTTAAACCCTTACCTTCCATCTTGGAGTCAATACTGTGTATTGGCTCCAAGGCAGAAGAGTGGTAAGGGTAGGGAATGGGGGTTAAGTAACTAGCCCAGGGTCACACAGGTAGGAAGTATCTGAGGCCAGATTTGGCCCTAGGACCTCTGGTTTCAGTGTTTTTAATAAGAATGGGTATTATATTTTGTCAAAAACTTTTTCTGCATCTATTGAGATAATTGTGTGATTTCTGTTAGTTTAATTATTGTTACTATTAATGTGGAATCTAGAAAACCCTAAACTTGTAGCCATGTGGGATCTCAAAGCCCCCCAAATTCAGTTAGCTTGAAAAGTGAAGACCTAAAGGTTGACTTTGTCACATAAGAATTTCTCTTGGAGAGAGTCTCAGATTAACAATAAACCATAAAGTAGTTTAGGTGGAGCTAGCTAATTCAATCAAGTATTAAGTACCCTTTTTTGTCCCTGTAGTTTCTCCCTTTGTGTCAAAGTCCTTTTCCAAGTTAGCCCAGCCCTTGGCTGGATCTTTCCCTTTTGTGTCCATTGTAAAGCATCAAGCCTCTCCCTGATAATCCTATGTAGGACTCCTCATCTTCTTTGTAGCCATTGTAAAGTCAGTCAACTATACTCAGTTCCTCAGTTCCCCTAAAAATATATATGTTTCCTAAATTCTTTTATTCTTTGGAGCTGTCAATCTAGCATAGTTGGCATTCTCAGGGGTCAGTGGCCAGAGCAGTAAGAATTTTGGGGCTCTATGTGGAGGCCTTGAGGAATTATGCCAAACCCCTCTCCTTAATTAAAGATGTGGTTTTTCTATTTAATACTTCTGTGTTTTTTCCAGGTTCAACAATATGATCAATTATGCTCGATAGTTTTCCTAATATTAAAAAAGCTTTGTATTCCTGGCATGAATCTGACTTAGTCATAGTGAATGATCCTTGTGACATATTCCTGGAGTCTTTATTACTAGCATTTTATTTAATATTTTTGCATCTATATTTATTAAGGAAGTTGGTATATAATTTTCTTTCTCTGCTTTTGCTCTTCCTGACTTAGGTATCAACACCATATCTGTGTCATAAAAAAGTATTTGGTAGGACTCCTTCTTTGCCTATTTTGCCAAATACCTTATGTAGTATTGAGATAACTGTTCTTTTAATGTTTGATAGGATTTATTTGTAAATCCTTCAGGCCCAGGGTAGTTTTTCTTAGGGAGTTCTTTGATGGATTGTTCAATTTCTTTTTTCTGGGATGGAATTATTTAAGGAGTGGTTTTTGACTCTGGGCTTTATCTGGTCAGGCATACTGTGGATTGCCCTGCCCCTGGGCTTGTAATTTTTTGTTCAGTTTGGGTAGACTCTCAATGCTGCTCTCTGGGTTTACATAGGACAGGTGTGCTGAGGACTGCCTTGTATTGGGGTTCAGATAGTTAGTTAAGGCTTGGACTGGTGCTTGGAACTTTACAGGTGGGTGAAGCATTGAATTGCTTTCAGTTGGTTTAGGCATAGTCTCAGGGTCTCAAAATTGGCTTTGGCTCAGGTTCCTAACCTTGAAGAATATGTGTGGAATTGGGAGTACAGGTGGCCTTATGCTAGTCTCAGTAGTGTGACCCCCTGTAGATTGTACTCCCCTCTCACCCCAGTGAACCAGACCCTCTCTGCCTACTTTTTAAGTTGTTCTATGCAAGAAATTTGCTTCACTCCATCTCCCCGTTGGTTCTTTCACTCCAGTATTCATTTTGAGGCATTATTTTAAGGTGGGCTGGAAAGGATTCTTATAGTGATTTGAGCTTTCCCAGCTTCTACTCCACTATCTTGGTCCCAAATTGACTTTTTTCAGGAATTCTTTAATCCAATACATTGAGTTCTTGTCTGTTCCAGGTATAAGATACTCTCTTGAATTTGGACATTCCCCCACCCTTATTCCCTCACCTTGGCTATAAGGAAATGAGAAGTCCAAGACAGGATTATCAGGGAGAGGCTGATGCTTTATAATGGATACAAAAGGGAAAGGTCCAGTCAAGGGCTGGGCTATCTGGGAGAGGACTTTGATACAATGGGAGAAACTATTAGGACAAAAGGGTATTTAACATTTGATATAGGTCTATAGTCCTACCTGGAATGGGATCTTTAAATATCTTAAAGTTCATTGTTCAGTCCCAAAGGGCTGAGTCTGGGACTTCCCTCAGGTTGAGTTCTGGGATTAGGGCAGATTTGGAGTTTCCAGATTTCAAGGTGACACCACCTACTGACTTTTTGGGATACCTTTAAGTACTAATTAAGTCTCATTTCATATAGGAAGCTTTTATCTAGCTTAAAATTTTTTTTTCACTAATTTATTCTAGAGTTTCTAATTTTCTTAATTCTAGTGCTTTCCCTCTGTCAATGATGTCCTATTTTTCCCATGTATATAACTTGTTTATATTTATTTATTTGTTGTCTCCTCTAATAGTTGTAAGCTATTCTGGCTGGTAATGTCTTTTGTCCCTTTTTGTATTCCTTGCTCTTAACACAGTGCCTGGCACATAGTAGAAATTTAATAAATATTTGTTGATTGACTGATTCAATTGGAAATAACTTAAAAATAATATGCTATCTTGGAGGAAATTATATGATAAAAAGACAATAATTAGATCAGTTCAATACAAAAGTTGAAATTTTGAGTCATATAAATGATTAAATAGGTAACCAATGATATAATGTATATGAGGACATAAGCCAATGCTTTTGCTTTTTTATTTTTTTTAAGAAAGTAAAGGTAAGATTCAGAGAGAGAGAGAGAGAAAGAGAGAGAGAGAGAGAGAGAAAGAGAGAGAGAGAGAGAGAGAGAGAGAGCTGTCTCTTATACAC
>NC_058132.1:223359677-223407427 GCF_016433145.1 Gracilinanus agilis
AGAGAGAGAGAGAGAGAGAGAGAGAGAGAGAGAGAGAGAGAGAGAGAGACTGAGAGAGAAAGAGAGAGATCTATTATGTCTTCTAAGGAAATCTTTCAAATAAATAAGCCTTTGAATCATGTTCAGAACTAGGGCCAGGTGATTAAGGCTTTGTCCAAAGATAAGGAACGAATGTAGACATCACTAACTTTATTTTCAATTTTTCAGCAACAAAGAAACAATAGAGTTTAGCACCTGATTAAGTAGAATAGTTAAAGTAGAAAGTTATTCTATTCCTGACTTTTGAGCATCTTCCCTGGTTTGGTATGTGTTCAAAGTATCCTATCTAAGAGCAGCATCTGTAGGCTTCTGGATTATTAGCATCTCACTATTCCCACCAGAGTTGCTCCATCTCTTTCTCCTAAATATTGTTCCTAATACTTTTCCAGACTCAGAAACATTGTAATCATGATTCTACATTTTTTTTAAAAATTCTCAAATAGAAGAGCAAGCACAAATTGCTTAAATATTAAACTTATTTCAATTCATCAAATAACTATTTATTGAATACCTACTATATAATTTTATATGGTTTTTGTTCCATTTTGCTTATGTGTTTACAACTTCTGCAAAAAAAAGAAATTGAATTAGAAAGATTATTTCAATTAGAAATAGAAATTCCTTAACACTGGTAGGATTAACACACAAGCTACAAGACTATCCCAGTGCATAATTCAATTTCAGAAACATTTATTAATCAAGCAGACAAGGTTTGTAATACTAGAAAATCATAAACAACATATCCTATAAGTAGTTTAAGCATAGCTCTTTGTAGCCAATACTGGAAAAATGATTTTTTTAAAGCTTACTATCTATCCTAAAGTTTTAAAAACATCAAAATTAGCTTTTGGTATCATAATGGAATACTACAATTCATAGAATCGCTATTGTCTCAAGACCATAGGATAGACTACATGTGTGTGACATTTAGAGGTCACTCTTTCTCTATGATTATGTAATCTGTGCAACTAACGAAGCTGAACATTTAATTTCATCTCAGAAATTAAAGAAAACAAAATAGTGGATGTTTTCAACAAGTAATTTGCATGTATACAACAATTGTAAACCAAAGTCATTAAAAGAATTAATTCTAAAATCTATCTTTTTGCTTGAATTCTCAGAAAAAGAGAAAAAAACACATATCAGGAATCTGGAAATATTAACTTTACAGTTTTTGTTCAATCTTCAGTGTACTTTTGGGGATAAGCTGCAGAATCAACAATGATTTTTATGTAACTATGTCAAAGGGGTAGGAATGAATGATTTTAATGAATGAATGATTACCACTAATACATTTAAAGATATTAACTGGAAAGAGAGGCACCACAACATGGTAGAAAGAGGAACTGACTGCCTTGGATTCAGAAAGACTTGGGTTCAAATACTACTTCTTATACATACTGGCTGTGTGACTCTGTGCAAGTTACTTAACCATTTAATGTTCCAAGCAACTATCCAAGATTGAGTTACCTGCTGGTATAAGCAAATACAAGCAAAGGGCTACCTTGTGAAGATCAACTAATGAAATTACAAGTGTAGTAGCAATTTATCCCCCTTGCAAAATGGTAACGTTCTGATCATTCTGAAAAGAAAGAAACATATTTAGCTAAATTATAAAACCACAAAATCTGCTTCCATTTCAAAATGCTCCTCAAAATCAAGTATAAAGTCACATTCTTTTTTGACTAAACAATATAAATTTTTTTTATCATTTCTACTTCTAAAGTTTTATAATCTTGAATACATTACTTTATTCTTATTTTTTGACAGGGTCTCTGATTTTATTAACATAGGGTACTCCCAGTGAGGAAATTCCCTCCATTAAATGAAATGGACATATTTTTTGCAACTTTTAGTCTTAAAGAGTTGTCTATAGGACTGAGAATTTACATAATTTGTGGAGGATTGAATGCCTAGAATGTATCAGGCTTTCTTGACTTTAAGGCCATTGCTTTTTCCACTATTCCATACTGTCTCTTGTGATTTAAATATATCTAAAGCATAGAAGTAGACAGATCACTTAAAAACTTCCAAACAAATTCCAAGAGCATTCTTTCCATGCATCTTTCTCTTTACATAGGTATACACACACACATATGGACACAAGCACAGTCATAAATTAACACACACTATATACGTGAATTTGGATAAGTTATTTAAATTTTCTGATTACTTAGTTTCTTCATTTATACAATGAAATGACTGCATTCAATGACATCCAAATCCTTTCTGTCTCTGAAGACCTATGATCAAACTGAAAATCAGTTTAAACTGGAATGCAATAAAAATGGTTGAACTTTCTTATCCTTCTTTCCCCCTTTAATTCTAAGATTTTAAAATTACATTTCTCAGAGCAGTGCTATCTGTTTTTCTCAGTAAGACCGAATTTTCCTCAATCAATTGATCAGTCAAAATTTTGCAGCCCTTGGAAATAATCCACAACACTTGTATGTTATCTAAAATTGACTTAAAATTATGTTCTCCCTCTTCAGTCTTCCTTCCAATCATAATTAGGACAGTACTAAGTGCTCTTTCATGTCTTCTCTTGTTGCTCATTTTTCTTAGTTTTATATTTTTTATATTCTTTTTTTTTTTTTTTTTTTTTTTGCAACTCCACTTCATGGCAATATATTGGAAAAAGCACTGGGTTTGGAGTTAGAATGTAGTCAAGTTCAAATACCAATTCTATCACTTATCTGTATGAATTTTGGAAAATTACTGGCCTCGGTTTTCTCACCTATAAAAAGAAGAGACTGAACAGTGTTATATCTGAGATATTTATAACTTTTAATACTTTAAAACTGAAGCATCTTCTCTGTTACTTCGCACTTCTCCATTTTCTTACCTATTAAAGGGGCATAAGCATTTTGCAAACAGTCCCCACTAGAATTTTAGTTTTCCATAAATTCCAAGTTCAAAAAATTTTAAGAACAAGAACTTACAAGTTAACTCCCTACACAAGTCCAACATGGCCTTCTGAGGTCACAAAGTGGCTTTGCCACTTTGATCTAGTGATCTATTACCAAAAGTGATTTACAGCAAACCAAGATATATCTAATTACTTTAGGAGGTCCATATTACTTCAGTCAAAAGATATAGGGAGTGGACTTACATTGTATATATAGTTTGAATTTCTTTCTTCTCAAGGATATAGTTCTTTTTTTTTAAGATTTATTTTATTTTCTTATTACATTTTTTCAGTTGCACATAAAAACAATTGACAATGGTTAGTGAATCATTATGATTCAGATTATCTTCCTCCTTCCCTCTTCCACTCATTCCCCAATGTGTTAATTAGTCTCATATAGGTTACCAGTGCTTTTATGAAATATCTACTTCAGCATGCCTCATGTCATGACTGAAGAGACATCACATAAATACAAAAATAATCCTTATGAAGAAAATACAGTGAAAGATGATGTGCTTTGATTTGTTATTAGATTCTGAACATATCTTCTTTTTCTAAGGATAGCATTTTTTGTTTACTTGTTTTAGTTTTTATCATGAGTACTTTGGGGTTTTCTTGGAACCTTGTTTTGCTCATGATGGTTTAGTCCTTCACACTTGATTATTATACAATATTTTTGCTACTTTATACAATGTTCATTCACCTGGTTCTGCCAACTTCATTTTGTAGCAGTTCACATAAGCTTTTTTCCCAGGTTTTTCTGAACTAATCCTTTTCATCATTTCTGTAATAGAGTTCCATTATAATCATATATCATATCTTGTTCAGCCATTCCTCAATTGAATGCTTTCTTTATTTCTAATTCTTTGCCAATTAAATAAAAACAACTTCAATAAACAAAGAATGTTTTTGTATAAGTTGATCTTTTTCTATTCTCTCTGATCCCTTTGGGGTATATATCTAATAGTATTATTGCTGGGTCAAAGGATAGGCACAGTTCTTTTTGGTTCCATATTGTTTTCCAGAATGGTTGTATTAGTTCACAGTTCCACCAACAATGTATTAATGTCTTAATTTTCCCTCATCCCCTCTAACACATTAATTTCCTTTTTGGTCACATTAAACATTTAGATAGATGTGAGGTATCCCAATTTTATCTAATTTGCATTTCTGTAATCAATAGAGATTTGTAGCATTTCTTCATAAGACTAGAGAGTTTGAATTTCTTCAATTGATAACTGCCTACTCATATCCTTTGACAATTTATCAATTGGGTATACTTTGTATTTTTATTCATTTGTCTCAGTTCTTTATATATTTGAAAAATTAAGTCTTTATCAGAGATACTTGGTAAAAAATTATTCCTCAATATGTTGTTTCCCTTCTAATCTTGGTTGGGTTGGTTTTCTTTGTATAAAATCTTTTCAATTTAATGTAATCAACACAGATTTAGACTTTATCTTGGTATATAGCGTGAGATGTTGGTCTGTGCCTAATTTCTGCCATATTATCTTCCAGTTTTGCCAATAGATTTTGTCAAATGGTGAGTTCTGCTCCCAATAGCTTAGATCAGGAATGGGCAAACTATGGCCCACGGGCCAGATGGGGGGGTGGGCCTGAAATGTTCTATCCAACCACGCAACATTATTCCTAATCTGACAAATACAATGAGTAGGATACAATACAATGAAACTTCGAAAGAGTTGCCTTAGAAACAGACTGGCAGATGAGCATTTCCTTTCCTTTGGCCCCCTCTTTAAAAAGTTTGCCCATCACTGGTTTAGATCTTTGGGTTCATCAAACAATAAGTTGCTGTGATCATTAACTATTGTGTGCTAATTGCCTAACTGATTATATTGATCTACTAACATGTTCCAGTACCAGCTTGTTTTGATGATTTCCAATTTATAGTATAGTTTGAAATACAGTATAGCTTCATTTTTTTCATTAATTTCATTTATATGCTTGATATTTTTTCTTCCATATGTATTTTGTAATTTTTTTAATTCTAGGAAACAATTTTGGGGTAATTTGAATGTCATGGCAATGAATAATTAAATTAGATTAGGTAGAATTGTAAATTTTATCATATTGGCTTGGCCTATCCATGAGTAGTTAATATTTTTTCCAATTGTTTAGCTTAATTGGATATTGAATCAGTCCTACATTCTTGGTATAAAACAAACCTTGTCATGGTATATGAACCTTGTAATATAATCCTGTAATCTCTTTGCTAGTATTTTATTAATTTGTTTTTTGCATCAGTGTTCATTTTTTTTTTGTGTGTGTGAAAAGTGCTTTGTAATTCTGTTCATAAAGTTGCTGAGTTTGTTTTGGTGAGGATATTCCTATGTATTTTATATTGTCTACAGTTATTTTACAATAATTTTCTATCTCTTACTGTTGAACTTTGTTAGTGATAAATAGAAATGGTAATGAATTCTGTGGGTTTATTTTGTGTAATGTGACTTTTTCTAAAGCTGTTAATTTTTTCTATTACTTTTTGGTTGGTTCTCTGGGGTTTTCTCTTCATACCATTATGTCATCTGCAAAGAGTGATAGTTTTATATCCTCATTGCCTATTTTTTTAAACATTTATTAATATTCATTTTTAACATGGTTACATGTTTCATACTCCCACTTTCCCCTTCACCCCCCGCACTCCCCTCACCCATGGCCGATGCGCATTTCCACTAGTTTTGTCATGTGTCCTTGATCAAGACCTATTTCTAAATTGTTGTTAGTTGCATTGGTGTGGTAGTTTCGAGTCTACATCCCCAATCATGTCCACCTCAACCCTTGCGTTCAAGCAGTTGTTTTTCTTCTATGTTTCTTCTCTTGCAAGTTCTTCCTCTGAATGTGGGTAGCGTTCTTTACCATAAGTTCCTCAGAATTGTCCTGGGTCATTGCATTGCTACTAGTACAGAAGTCCATTACATTTGATTTTACCACAGTGTATCAGTCTCTGTGTACAATGTTCTTCTGGCTCTGCTCCTTTCGCTCTGCATCAATTCCTGGAGGTCTTTCCAGTTCACCTGGAATTCCTCTAGTTTATTATTCCTTTGAGCACAATAGTATTTCATCACCAGCATATGCCACAATTCCTCATTACCTATTTTAATTTCTTCAATTTATCTTTCTTTTCTCATTTTGATAGTTAATGTTTCTGGCATAATATTAAATAATAGTGGTGATAATGGGCATCCTTGCTTCACTCCTGATGATTTAGGGAAAGATTCTAATTTATCCCTATTACAGAAAATGCTTGCTGATAGTTTTAAATAGATACCCTTTATCACTCTGAGGAAAATTCCTTTCATTTCAAGGTTTTCTTTTTTTCATATATAGAGAATGTTTGTTCTATTTTCTAAAAGACATTTTTCCTGCATCTGTTGAGATAATCATATGGTTTCTGTTGGGTTTAGTTTTCCTAATATCTAAGTATCCTTGCATGCCTAGTATAAAAACCCACTTTATCATAGTGTATGACCCTTGTAATATAATCCTGTAATTTCATTGTTGGTATTTTATTAATGTTTTTGCATCAATATTCATTAATGTGATTGGTCCATAGTTTTCTTTCACTGTTTTAGTTCTTCCTGGTTTAGGGTTTAGTACTATATTTGTGCCATGAAAAGAATTGGAAATAACTCCTTCCCATATTTTCCCAAATAAATTAAGTAATATTAAAGTTAATTGTTCTTAAAATCTTTGGCAAATATCACTTGTGAATCAATTTGGCCCTGTGGCCTTTTTCTAAGGGAATTGTGTAACGGTTTGTTAAATTACTTTTTCTATGAAAGGGTGGTATAAGCATTCTATTTCCACTTTCGTTATTCTAGGTAGTTTGTATTTTTTTAAGTATTCATCTATTTTACTTAGATTGTCAGATTTATTAGCATAAAGTTGGGTAAAATAGCTCCAAATCATTGCTTTAATTTCTTCTTCAGTGGTTATAATTTACCTTTTTCATTTTCAATGAGTAATTCAGTTTTCTTCTTTCCTTTTTAAAATCAAATTAATCAACATTTTTTATAAAGCCAACCCCTTGACTTATTTATTAGTTCAATTATCTCTTTATTTTCAGTTTTATTTGTCTTTCCTTCGATTTTCAGGATTTCCAATTCGGTGTTTAATTGGGGATTTTCATTTTGTTCTTTTTTCTAGTTTTTTTTTGTTTGTTTTTAGTTTTGTGCCCAATCTTTGATCTGCTATCTCTCTATTTTAGTGATGTATTTACACATATAAAATTTCTCCTAAGTATAGCTTTGGCTGAATCTCAAAAATTTCGTTGTGTTGTCATTCTCTTTAATGAAATTATTATTTTTTTCTTATTTGTTCTTTGACACATTCATCCTTTAGGATAAGATTGTTTATTTTCCAATTCATTTTCAGTCTTTTTTTTTTTTTGCTTTCTTTTGCTGAATGTAATTTAAATTATATAACGTTTTTAAAATTATTTTTTAATTTTTTATTTCTACTTTTCTATATTTAGCTATAAAGTTTTTATGCCCTGATATATGGTCAATTTTTGTGAAAGTGTCATATATTGCTCAGAAAATGGTGTATTCCTTTCTATTCCCATTCAATTTTCTCCTGAGATCTATCTTATCTAACTTTTCTTAAGTTTCACACATCTCCATAACTTTCTTATGTACTTTTGGTTGGATTTATTTACTTCTCTGGGGGGAACATTGAGGTATCCCACTAGAAAAGTTTTAATGTCTATTTCCTCCTGTAAATAATGTAACTTTTCATTTAGGAATCTGAATGCTATGCCATTTGGGCTGGCACTGAGTTCCTGCCTGCCTCTGCTGTTTACTGCTTCAATCCCAGTATAGGGCTGCTCCCTATTTGTTTTTGTTTTTTTTATTTTTATTTTTTGTTTTTATTGCTTTAGGGCTGCTTGGCATTGGAAAGGGCTGTTCCCCTACTGGCTGCCTTGTTGTCTCAAGCCACATGAATGCGCTCAGTGCCAGTGTGCATTCTGCAAGCTCTACCCACCCCAACCTATGCGGTAATCACTGGGCTACTCTCCTCTGTTCCCCAGTGGGATGTGTCCTTTCTGCTTTCCTTCATTTTGAGGTACTTTATTTTCTATTTTTGTGTCTGGAGGATTTGAACTGAGTATCCCATAATCTGCAAACATAGGTCTCAGCATGCATCTCTATAGTTCTTTATATAAAGAACTCTTCTCATCCTAGGACACTTTAAGAAAACACTTTTCCTTGGTTCATTTCCAAAAATTATTCAAGAATCTATCCTTAATCTGCTAACTGTACTTATTAATATTTGTTTTTATAAAATATTCATCAGACATTGTTTTAAGGGGGTGGAATTCTATGGCCACAGTAGCTATCCCATTGTACTCTCATTCAGCATTTATGTTATGATTCTAGTTTTCTAAACCTAATGTCTAATGGTTTGACATCCCTGTAGTGTCCTCAGTTTTATATCATTAGCTAGCTCTTTGAGAAATTCTACAGTGGTTCCTGTACTTCTTAACTTAACATGGTTATTAAAATGACAAAATAAGGTATTTCTCAAGAAAAATCTGAACAAAGCCATTTCTAAAATATTAAGGGCCAATATTTGCATCTAAACCAGTTGTTTCCAATTCAGAAAATGATTTCTTTTTGAAATATGAGTAGTTCTTTAATATCATCTGTTATTTTTATCATATCTATCCTAAGTATACATCCAAAGATTTCTTTTGTCACTGAAACAACTGAATGAGAAACCTTAACTTTTTTTCATTTTCATTAGCATAGGGAAGACAGTGATTCTGTTGCTACCAGGGAAGTAGGACAAAGCTTACCAGATCCTTTCAGTCTTTTCCACCAAATTCATGATTTGTACTGATTGTAATTGGCATCATAGTAATAGAAAGGAGTAGGGAGGGATATTTTCACTCCAAATCAAATAATTCAGCAAAAATTCAGCATAAATATACATGTTTAGTATAGACAGATGTGGGAAGCCAATAAGAGAATAGATAAAAATCTGAGACCCCTCTTTTGATACCTCTTATGATCCATACCTTTTCTTATTGGAAAAACATTATAGAATTATTCAAAAGCTTTGAGTCCTTAACAGACCAACAACTACTGAGTTAAAAATTTTTCTCCTTGATAATTAAGAAGCCTGAATCCTAACAAACATTACTTAGATAAGACTGCATACTTAGATAAGACTGGAGCCTTTAGTCTGGACTTTATTTGACCAGGTGCCTATAATCCAGGAAGACAGGACTCAATTAGTGAACATCTCCATAAAATATTTCTGCTCCCAGAATTATCCCCTACTAATTGGTGGTTGGAATTTGGCCCTTGTCCTTGTACCTACCTATACCTTTACTTTTTAGACTTTAATGGGTTGTGTGTTATTTGTGACCCCTTCACAGCTGTGACTCTTTCTTTGTGTTCTTTGTTTGAAATCAATATATAATAAACTCCAAGGCCCACAGAGTTCAGATCAGCATGGGCTAACTACTAGTCTGGTTGTTCTCATTTTCTTTCTCCTGTCTTAACAATCCTATGCCACCATACGCCACTCAGGACCCCTACCATATAGAACTGGCTCTCTATAGACAGATAGATATGCACACATACACACAAACGCTTGGAACAGCCCCAGAAAAAGAGTATTAAAAAATATGCTTTAAAAAAGGATGACTATGATGACTACAAAGAAGCATGGGTAGACATATATGAAACTAAAGTATACAAAATGAGGAAACATTTTACATAATGGCTAAAACTTTATAAATGCAACGAACCAGAGCACCAATAAAATAAGGAAAATTAATGCTACAAAATTATAATGATTCAACTTGGCTCCAAAGAAAATATTAAAAAATACCTCCAACTGGTTTGTAGAGATTGAGGGACAAGGATATAGAATTCTCCATGTAATATAAAACTTTCTTGCTATTTTCATTAGTTTTGCTGAAATATCCTTTCTTTTATTCTTTATTCTAAGAGAAAGTTCTCTGGGGAGAAATTTTGGGTGAGAGAATAAAATGTGAAATTCAAGTGAGATACATTCAAAAGCTATTAATAAAATTATTTTAATGTCTAAAATATTTTATAGCTATCTGATTCAGTTTGTTTGGATTTTATTTGTTTAGAAAGAGTTAAGTTGGTCCCTGGGACTACATATTAGAGAAGCATAAGGCTGTCTCATTATTAGAAAGATCCTAATATAAATATAGTCTCCTACCACTAGAGCATTATCTTCCTAACATTGACTTGGTTTCTTAGAGGGCAGACTGAAAACTTAATTCCTAAATAACATTATGTCTATCGAGTTTACTGCTTCCTAACTTTTTCCACTAGTCTGGAGTTCAAAGAACCAATCCTACAGATAGCTCCTTATTTTTGGGAATATTGACACTGTGCTGATCCTGGAATACATCTTAGATTCTGACTCTCAAATTCATTAGGCTAGTTCTCTTGACCTTTGGCATTCCATACTTCTTTCAAATAAGATAACATAGTAGTAGGAGGAAAAATGAATGAAAAAGCCAAGGTGATACCATTCTTAAAAAAGCCACATGGTCTCAGAAAACAAAATAAAACAAAAATGTTTTATTTGTATAATTTCTAACTGGACTCCAGCACAACATTCAAGTGAAGTAAAAAAAGCACATCTTTTAGTTTTTGAATCATATTTTCATGTCTTTTAGGGAAATCATGAATTTATTTCAGCATATGATCAAGAAAGATCTCTAGAATATATAGGTAAGTTGGAGTTCTCACTAAATTTTCATGCTTTGATAACAAATTCATAGTCTATTTGTATGAATCAATCTTCTCTCTAATTTGTTTGTAGTATAAACCTAAAACAATATCTCTCATATTTCTATTTCCTTAAGTCCTCATTCAAATGCTTTCTACAGTTTTGAAAGATGTTTCTTCCTCAGGTTTCTGGATAATTATTATTATTATATTACTAAAAAAAGTAATAACTAATGAAAATAATAAATATAATCATTAATTTACTTTCTAAAATATGTTACTTATTTGACCCTTTTAACATAGCTATGATTTAATTACTATTGGTATTATTATTTTCATTTTATAGATGAGTAAGTTGAGAATAAGAAAATTAAAATTAATTGGTCATTGTCATATAATTTCTATTAAAGACTGGGTTGGAGACTAGGTATTTCTAAATTCAATTCTAGGGGCTCTACTATGCCATGAAACCTCTAAAATATACTTGTGATCCAGATTTATGCAATATGGTTTTCATATAATCATTCTTAATAAACTAGGTTACTAGCTATTCCTTATAAATGATATTTTATCTCCTATATCCTTTCTTAAATACATCGTAATGGAAGTGAAGTTCATTGGAAATGATGAAGGAAAGGAGTTATAAGGCCAATTAACAGAAGAGTTGTTATCCTCCATGTGATTGTGATAGGATACTACTGAGATATAAGAAATGAGGAGAATGTTAATTTAAGAAAATAGAAATGCCTACACAAAGTTATGAAGATTGAAATGAGCAGAGCCAAGATAATATACATCAACAGAAATATTTAAAGAATGGCTTCTGTATGTCCATATCCTGAGAAAAGGTGATAAAGGAAATAAGTAAGACATAGTTTTACATATAAGTGTGTCTATTTCTCAAATAATGTCTTCTTTAATGCAAAGAGGGCAGGGAAGACAGGAGCTACGCAAGAATTTATTGCAATAAACAAATTAATTAATTTTAAAGTAAAAGAAAAAAGAATGAGAGTTACCATTATCACTGATAGTCATGCAGCATAAAAACAGGGAAAATAGTGAATAAAATGGCCCTCAGGTTGGCCCTGGAAATCATTGAAAAATATTGATATCTTATTTCAAGAGTTTAAATTTCAAAATAAGTTTGTCTTTAAGTCGTTAAGTCTTACTTTCTCCTTTTATAATTCACAAAATGATAATTCCAATATTAAAAATATTCCAGTATTAAAGTCTAAAAATTCTTGTGACATTCCTTATAGATAGTGGGGGTTCATAACTTATTAACTAAAAGATTTTGTGTTATGCAATATTCCATTTGGTTTTTATAATACTTCATTATTATTATATAATATTTGTAATATGTACCCCAAGGGTGAGAAGTACTTTACTTCAAGAACTGAGACTTCAACATCAACAGAGAAAATGCATTTTAGGAAGGGAAAAAAAAAGATACCAGATTCTTAGCACTTTGTTGTATTGTAGACAATAGATTGAACTTCCATTTCTAGTAAAGTAAAAAATAGGTAATCATTGAACAATTCATTTTCTTTAACCGTATAGAGTAATATTATGGATCTCAATAAAGTGTTATCCCAGTAAAAGTTTCCTGGAAGTCTGTGCAGTAAAGATAACTATATAAGAGTGAGTTTCTTTTAAGCTATTTAATGCACAATGGTTTCTTTGTTCTTTTAAGGTTTAATTCTGGTTTAAAAGTGATTTAAAGTTTGTAACAACCATTGAAATAAAGTGTTATGCATTTGGCTCATCCAACTCATTTTACAATGTTGTAAATCATATATTAGTGTAGAAGTCCATTACATTCAATTTTACCAGAGTGTATCAGTTTCTGTGTACAATGTTCTCCTGGATCTGTTCCTTTCACTCTGAATCAATTCCTGGAGGTCATTCCAGTTCACATAGAATTCCTCCTGTTTATTATTCCTTTGAGCACAATAGTATTCCATCACCAGCATATACCACAATTTGTTCAGCCATTCCTCAATTGAAGGGCAAACCCTCATTTTCCAGTTTTTTGTACCACAAAAACCGCAGCTATAAATATTTTTGTACATGTCTTTTTATCTATGATCTCTTTGGGATGGACTTCTGTACTAGCAGCAATGCAATGACCCAGGATAATTCTGAGGGAATTATGGAAAAGAACGCTACCCACATTCAGAGGAAGAACTGCAGGAGTGGAAACACAGAAGAAAAACAACTGCTTTAACACATGGGTTGATGCAGACTTGATTTGGGATGTAGATTTGGAAGGACCACACCAATGCAACTATCAGTAATATGGAAATAGGTCTTGATAGATGACTTGTTAAAACCAGTGGAAATGTGCGTTTGTTATGGGGGCCAATTTGGGGGGCTTAAGGGGAAACTAAGAACATGAATCATGTAACCGTGGAAAATTTTTCTAAAAAATAAAACATAGGGGGCAGCTGGGTAGCTCAGTGGAGTGAGAGTCAGGCCTAGAGACAGGAGGTCCTAGGTTCAAACCCGGCCTCAGCCACTTCCCAGCTGTGTGACCCTGGGCAAGTCACTTGACCCCCATTGCCCACCCTTACCAATCTTCCACCTATGAGACAATACACCGAAGTACAAGGGTTTAAAATAAAATAAAATAAAATAAAACATATATTATCTCAGGGACAGGGCATGAGATTTTTTAATTCAATAGTCAAGTTCTATTATTTTTTTTCTATGCAGTTTCACTGAAATCTGTCACCTACTTTCTATTATCAACACCCAGTATAACACATCCATTACAAATCTATTCAAATAAATTATTCCTAGACTCTCTCTCTCTCTATCTCTCTCAGTCTCTGTCTGTCTGTCTGTCTCTGTTTCTGTGTCTCTCTGTCTCTATCTTTCTTCCTCTCTCTCTCTCTCTGTCTCTCTCTCTCTCTCTCTCTTCCTCTTTTTCTTCTCCCTTTTCTTTTTCATTGAAATATTTATTTTTGTACATATCTCTCCAGGATATAGAGGCTGAGAGCCTCTATAACATTCTGCAGAGAATATTTAAACTCCCCATCTAGCTCAAACCTTCTACTATGACTCAAGACAAATTAAAATATAATGGGAAAATGTTTAACAAAATAAATAAAAATACAATGCAGCATAGATAATCCTAACTTATGTCTCTTAAATCAGTATGCAGCTGCAAGGATCTGTTTCTATTTGAGTTCAAGCACTGCTCTATAGTATTAGTGTTTGTTAAAAAGCATTATTAATGAATGGGTAAGTAACATGAAGGATTGAAAAACTTGTCGATTTCCCATCAGGATAGAAGTTTAGAAGACAAGATTAGAATTGTTCATGAAGATGAAGAGAAAGTGCATGAATTATAATTAATCACTAATTTGTTGCTATTTTGAGGATTCCTGTGATTGTGTATGAAGCTTATATTAAATGTGTCAACACTTCTCCTGGCTTCTGTGCCATCATATTCTTACTGGATAATTGACTTCGGTAATGATAGATAGACAATTAAATCTACCTGTCACACGACAGAAATCACAATCATTACATTTGAACAAAAAGGGATATTATTTTTGGCTTAGGCTTAAAATAGGGATATACATAAAACTTCAAATATAAAAAATAAGCAAATTGTTTTGCAATTTACTTTGAAGTTCCATTACATATTTTTGAAAGGTTAAAGCTACTGTGATGTATCTTCTTTAGTGATGGCTAAAAAAGTCAAATTGTTATATTTTTCCCATCAAAGACATTTATATCCAATGTAAATTGAAGAGTAAACAGGAATTGGTGACCTTCAAGAGCAAAAGAAAGAGCAAAATTAATTCAAGAATATTTCAATTCTCTCTTTCTTTCTCTCTCTCTCTCTCTCTCTCTCTCTCTCAAAGGAATTTTCTTCTAGAGTCTAGATAACCTTTGGAGTAGTTTCAATAGTTCTAATCAATCAATCAGCCAATAGATTTTTATTAAGTACCTATTTTCTGTTGTAAGCTATGACAATGATTAGAGCAATAAAAGTTAAAGATAATTGGGGAGATAGCATGAAAGGAAGCTTTATGTTTATAAATAAACTTTGTAAAACATAAATTAGAAATAATTAATCAATTGAAGATGGAAACATTAGAGTCAAAGGAATTTAGGAAAAGTTAACTGTAGAAGATAGGATTTTTAGTTGGGAATTGAAGAAAACCAGGAAAAATCAAGAAGAGGAGATAAATAGGGACAGCGAATCCCAGGAACAGCCAGTTAAAAAAAAACACCAAATCTTAACTTGAAGATGACACTGAGTTCTGACAGAATATTCTAGCAAAAAAAGTGGACTGAAATGGTGCTACCAAAATGAAAAGACTTCATGTATAGACCTTAATATATGCTATTCATTTACTATCTAAGAATCATGCTCAGCTAAATTCAGAGATGCCCAGTGTGGGAAAGCTGAGAAGCAGATGATGGATTTGGGGAGCTCCAAATAAATCATAAAACATTTGGTAGAAAAAATACTCACTTTAGTGAAATCATTTTTTTTTTATTTTTGAAGGAAGGCCACAGATTTTTGAAGTGGAGGCCATGAAATCTAGCTCTTTATCATTGTAGATGTCAAAGTTAGGAACACATGGCTTTAGCCTTCCATTTTCCCTTTTGGAAAATATTCACAGTGCATCTCCAGAATAATTGAATAAACCCAACCAGTTTGTCTCATTAAGAAGAATGAAAGGATAAGTGGAGGTTTCAGGGATGTTTCTCCAAATCTCTTGGTACTTAGGGGGAGTTTCTGTTTGAGACAGAAATATGCTATCTAGATGCTATGAAGAATGAAGACAAGGGAAGAAAGAGTCAGGTGGTAGAAACTCACTATAAACCTATGGGATGGGGAACCACTCTAAAGTATAAGATAAAACAGATTACTTAAGTCTCTCCCAAAAGTATAAATTTTGAGGGCAAACAAGATAGTATAAAAAAAACAGATTAGGACTCTGTGAGATATGTTTTTATTGATCCTCTAAAAATGGTCCCATTTGATGCAGGTTAAAGCTGATATCTTATTAAAAAGGACAAATACTAATTTCTAGAGGAGACCAGAATTGCTGAAAATAGTAAACAATACAGAGTAGCAGATGAGAAGTGAACACTATATGTTGAAGCAGCAGAGATAGATATAGGTGTAATGGATACTGTTTACTGGATTAGAGTCAAACAATGGGAGGCATTGAAGTAGAGATATGAAAGCATTTATTAATCCCTAAGTATATGTTTAATAAATGCTGAGGATACAAATTATAGACATATATATATTTATCATTAAGGAACCTCTAAATTCTAAAGAGAGTAGACAATCCTTAAGTATGAGATAGAGAGGGACTAGGGGAAAGAAGACAAGGCTCTGGTGTCCAAGGAGGCAAAAAAGTCAAGACAGGAAAACTGTAAATGGGAATGAGATGAATCCAGGCACTGCATGTAAATTCCTTTAAATGCCTCCTATTACCACATACAATGTAGTAGCAGGACAAAATAGAAACATCAGAATTAAAGATAATACTACAAGATAACCATATTGTAGTTGCTAAATAACTTGTTTTGGGGTTTGGAGAAAAGATTCTTATGAATTTATGTGATATGGTGAAAAGCTACAGGACTTTTGGAACAAGTCACACATGTGTGTATATTTGTGTGTGTGTGTGTGTGTGTGTGTGTGTGTGTGTGTGTGTGTGTGTGTGTAACTAGAGTAAGAATTAGAACCCAGGTTCTCTCTGGCCCCAAACCCAATTCAATGTCTACTTCACCAAGCTTTCTCTCCAAAGCTTCCTGCCAAAATTGGTTTGTGAGTATTGCTTCATAGAAAGAGGGAACTCAACAGGTAATGAGAGAGTAAGAGGGAGGGCAAATGCACGAAAGAGGGAAGGAAACTGAAAAAGGAAATCTAAAGAAAGGCAACAAAACCGTGCAGCATATAGTCAGATGACCTCATTGTTTATCTTGCCTATTAGATATGACAATTAGACAAGCTAGAAGTCATTGGTGATTCTTGGGCCTAGAGTTTTAGTAAAGAATTGAAACTGGAAGATTAAATACAAAGGATTGAGGTGAGTGGAAGCAGTGGCTGTAAAAATCTTCATATTTTCTTTGCTTTGATATCACCTATAATTCCCAATATCTCCCCTTCCCCATTCTCCCTCAGCGAGGTGCATGTGGTAATAAAAAATATCTTTAAAAAATTAGAAAAACAAATTCAGCAAAATTAACCAACATATTGAAAAGGTCAATCTGATGAGTGTATTTAAAGTCTTCTAAGAGCCAGAGTTCATGTTCTATTCAATGTTCTACATTAATGGTTCTCCACTTATGGGGAAAAATTAGGAAAAGTTCATATTCTTATATCTCTTCCTTGGGAATATATTTGGTCATTTACTTTAGATTATTTTATTATTGCCATAGCTATCTATTTTTGATGATATTTGATGATATTTGATGATAGCTTTATAATATAGTTTTGAGATATGAATGTACTATTCTGCTTAATTCTTGATTTTTATTCATAACTCCTCCAGATATTCTAGTTAGTTTGTTCCTCCAAGTAAACTTTTCTATTATTTTTGTCTAGCTCTGAAGCATGTAATTGGTAGGTTTGGGGTATAATGCCAATATAAAATTAATTTTTGATGTTATTTTATTATATTGTCATGGTTTAGCCATAAGCAATGAATATCCCTCCAGTTATTTAAGTTGTTCCTTATTTTTAACTAATTTTTTATCATTTCATTCACAGAAGTATTCAGTATGTCTGTGCTTTTGATCAGTCTTCTGGCATAAAGGTATCCATCCTGGGAAGACATAAGGATATCATATTGACCCTTGCTTTCTACGAATGGATTTAGAGTGTCATAATACCCCAGAGAAGGTGTAGCTGTCAATAGGTTAAATACTTGGCTGGACACTCATTTTAATACTAAGGAAAAACTCATGAACCAGACAGTGATGTCAACAAACTATTACTTAGTTCAAGTGCTAAAAATAACATTCAAAAGAATGAAAGCTAGTTCATTTCAAAACTTCATTTCAAGTAATGGGGAAGAAGAGGAGTGATATACTAATATTTAGTAAAATTCAAGGAAGGGATGTGCTTTTTGGGAAACACAGAGATACAGGATTATTGAATAAGAAAAGTACTATGCTTTTGGAAGGAAAGGTATGATCCAGGGTGATTTTTAATGAAAAAACATTAAGTAAGTTATTATTATATGTCTGGAACTATATGTACTAAATTTTGGAGATGCAAGTCCAAAGTAGCAACATAGTTCCTGCCCTAAAAGAGCTTGCATTTCATCTAATCTTCCATATTTTGACTAGAACTATGTTTTTGATGGTTATAGCTTTGTAATATAGTTTTGAGGTAGCAATGTATTATTCTATTTAATTCTTGACTTTTTTCATAAATCCTCCTGATATTCTAGTTACTGTGTTCCTCCAAATGAATTGTAATTTTTTAAAAGTTATTATTTTTATGTAGTTTCATGGAATCGTTAGCTTAAAAGCTTACAAATTTAAGAAATTTGTTTTCAATGATTTCTATAGCTCTTTTTCCATTTGTCTTGTTAAAAGAGTTGTTTTATTTAGTGAATTTTCACGTCTCTTTTTATTTGGCCAATTCTTTTATTTTTAGTGTTATTTTCTTATTATTTGTATCCTTCTTTTTACCCAGCTATTAATTTCTTTTCTTAAATTTCTTACATCACTCTCTTTTCGCATTTTTCCTCTACTATTCATCTCTTTCTTTAACTTTTGTAGGGATTTTCATTTAGTCTCACATCCAATTTACATTTTTCTTTCAGACTGCTTTTAGTTTTTTTTAGACATTTTTCCCTCCTTTGAGTGTGTGTCTTTACCTTTGCTATCACTATAAAAGCTTTTTAGGCTCAAATTGTTTTTACTGTTGTTGTTTGATCATTTCCCAATAATTCCTTGACTTTTAATTTCATGTTAAAGTTGTACTCTCTTCCTGTGAAAGAGGTTGGGGGTTTGGGGTACTGTCCTAAGCTTCAGGCTTTTTTGCATTTCTGTCTTCTGAATTAGTTCAGGAAGTCTAGTAAATTTGTGTTATTTTCAAGGTGATATGACCCAAGGAGAGATGTTGTCACTGTTCTTTTGGTCTCTAACTTAAGAAAGATCCCTATTCTCCTTTAGCCACAAGCAGTAGTTCTCTCCATCTTGAAACTTTGACCTGGAACTGTGTGTGGGCAATGTAATAGGATCTAGACTTGAGGTCAATTTGTAATCTTTCTGATCAGATGTCCAACCCTTTTACCATCTCTGAGCTGAGAGCTCCTGAAACTGTTAATGCCACTTATCACAACTGCAGGTGTTCCAGGCTGGCTGGCTCCAGCTGTCATAAACCTCTACTGCTAATTGTCAAAGTTGTCTTGAATAGGGAATATTTCTGCCAAACTTTTTTTTTTGATGTGATGCTTTATTTTAAATTTATTTAGAGGGGAAGGTTGAGAGAGTTCAGTTGGATTCCTATCTTAACTCTGTGATCTTGGCTCTCTCCCCAGAGTGCTTTTTTTTCTGTGCTCTTGGATGACATCTCTGGAGGTAGTCAAATTACATATCAGGGATCAGATCAAAATATTATTTTGTGACTTTATTATCAGAGAAGAAAACTAAATAGTAATATACAAAATATTATTTGGAGGACATAGCTGTACTAACCTTTGGATAATATTGTCAATATTTTTCCATGATGAATGAGTTTATACACTTATAGCTTCCCTTAATGTGAGACTGCTATGCTGGCCACAAAACCATCAGGTGTAATCTTATAACAATGGTTTCCAGACATAAATTCTCATACCACACCCTCACTTAAGAGCAAAGTATCCTCAAGACCCCCATGGCTAAATTAATGATAGCTTTGGTAGGCTGACTGAATTAACAAATTTTATAATTATTTTAAAGATTTCAATTTCTCTTTTTTCCTCTGAAATTGTGGTGTTGATAATAAAATTTTGTTTTTATTTGTTGATTTTCTTTTGTAGCCTTCCACTTAAAAGAATCATTTAATCATTACATTTAATTTTTTTATGATTTCCATAAGATATGCTAAGTAAGCAATAATATCAACAGCAACTAGGGATCACTTTTTCTCCTTTTTTGCCTGTCCTTATATATTTAACTTCTTTCTCTTATTGAACTTAATAGCTTTTCTATAAATATATCAACACTGAGGAAATGCAACATCTTTGCTTTACTTCTGCATTTACTAGGAAAACAGTTAGTGATTCCTCCACTGAATATAATACTAACTTGTAGATAGCTACTTTTTTATCATATAGGAAACATCCTTCTATCACTTCTGAGTCACTGAGCCAATAAGATGGCAGACTAAATATTTTCCTAAGGCTCTATTAAATCTCAAAACCTATTTCATGTATAGAGATAGATAGATTAATAGGTAGGTAGGTAGATTGATAGATAGGTAGATAGATGGATAGATAAATAGGTAGATAGACATATATATATACATATATATGCATATATATATTACATAAGCAGAATGGTTACAGTTGAATTCATAAAACAAAAAAGGAAATCTCAACAAAATAAGACCATCATTGATCATCAGTATAATGGTTTTATTTTGTTGAGATTTCCTTTTTTGTTTTATGAAGGCTGGTGGGAGGAGAGATGTTCAGTGAGCATATTAAGGCTGAACATATCTCCCCCCCACCAGCCTTCATGCTCCCTGAAAGGATGAACTATCCTATGCAAATGTTTGTGGCTGGTACAGGTATTGAGATTCTTTTCTTCTGTAGAGATCTTGCCAGCACATCTTATTCCTTGATTGTCCCACACCTATTGACAAGAAAAAGGCAAATATTTATACTTCTCAGTCATGTGATTTTAAGGGTAGGGACCTAAAACATTCTCTCCATTCTCTCCAGTTGAGAAGAAAAGACAGATGATAATTCCGCTCAGTCACAAAAGGAGAATAAGAGAGTTAAGGGAGGAAGTAGACCAAGAGTTCAATTTTGTGGCCTCAAGAAAAGGGAAACTGGAACCTAGCTAGGTCCTATTTAGTGCCAAGAGATTACTGAGATCTGAGGATCAAGTCATTGAATACTAATCCTGAAATTGGGGAGAAAATAGGGACTATATGAATGTAGCATTTCAAAAAATCTTTAATACAATTAAGCAGAGAAATGAGATGATCTACATGCTTCAAGGGAAGCATTTTAGATTTAGTGGCATCTGACCATGTTGCAAAAGGAGAAAGATTCAGAGGCATGGGTGAAATTTTTTTAAAAATGTGTGAAACAAAGGAATGGTTTGTTGGAGAAAGCATACCCTATCCCTGTGTTGGTGAACCTGTGGCACATGTTCTGGAGCATGCTGGAGAGAGTTGCTCCCTTCCCCCTCTCCATATGTGCATTTCTGACATTTCTGACATCACTCACCCCTCTGCCCAGCAGCCCAGTGGGAGCACTTCCTCCCTCCTCTGCCTGGGGTAAGGTGGTAGGGGAGGGGGCACTCATCTGCAGCGTAAGGTTTGCAGTTTGGGCATTTAGTCTCTAAGGTCTCTAAAAGGTTCATCATCAATGTCCTATCTTTTCACTTCCTAGTTTCCCTGCTCTGAATGCACTCTAGTTTCTCAATTTCTTTACTAAGTTGTGACAATAAGACTCAACATAGTATTCCTAAATGTGGTCTTACCAAGCTAAAACTACCACTCCCCTTATTCTGACTCTTACATTTCTATTAATGCCCTCTACAATAGTATTTAGTTTCTGGTTTCTGAATGACACTGGACTAACATTGAGCCTACAATCTACTTAAGTTCTCAGGTGCTTTTGATCACATAAACTTTCCACTCAGATACATATTTTATATGTAATTCATATTCAATTAATGCTTCTAACCCTGGTTCCAAATTTTACATTTATATAATGGGAAAACATTTCTTCCCATAAAATTTGTCTTAGATTTGTTTCATCAGTCTTTTTCTTCAGGACTTTCAGGGATCTGACTTTTGTCTTCTAGAATGTTATCTTCCAGCTTTGTATCATTGGAAATGTCTGGCTCCCTCTGACCTCACTGGCATCTCTTTCATGGGTTGTAGTTTCTAGAAACATTGTGTTATCCTTTTTTTAAGTCACTTTAACCTCCTGTTAACTTTTTACAAGCACATACTTATTCACATACTGTCATGCTGTCTCAACAATTCACCCATAATTCTACTTTCCAACCTCGTCCTTGCTTGGTTCAATGACAAAATCAGATTTTAACTTGTTAGTACTGTTTCAGATTTATCCTATTAACATAAAATCAATTTTAGCTCAATCTTTTAATTGCTATCACCAAAGAGGCAATGTAATATTATAGACAGAAAACTAGAATGGAAGTCAGAAGACTTAGGTTCAAGTGCCAGCATGAACTATTATTTCTATGTTGGATAATTCACTTAACCTCATTAAGCCTCCATTTCTCGTCTCCAAAACAGGAATATCAATTCTACTACCTACTTCATTTGTGTTTTTTTATCATGCCACCAGACTATAGCATATTTTATTAAGGGCTGCATTTGATCAAAAATTATTTCCCCCATTACAATACAATTCTACAAATGAAGATTTATTCCTCTGTCCCTTTCTTTGGTATTAGGCTCCTTGGATCCATTTGTCCTCAAAATATTCTTGAATCTCCCTAGAATAAACAAGCCACCATATAATATCCCTTATTTCTATGTTAGTGTAAAGAGCTTTAGTAGATCCCTCCATGAAAGTAGATTTTTTAATAGAAATATAGTGAAAAAAATGTGAGAACATGGTAATCCAGTTGGAGAAATGAATTATGATGACAAGGCACTGAAAACAAGTTTTATTTAGAGTGTATTTTGTGGTTTACCAATTGCTCTCTCAGAACTCATATAATTATACTTAATACTGAAAGAATCTTTAGAGATTATTAATTCCAACTCAGTAATTTAAAAGTTGAGTCCTATAATCTAGAATTAAGCAACTTGCAGAGGTTCACATATCTAGTAATTGTTCAAGACATGATTTAAACCTAGGTTTCCTTCAGTACAGGTCCAACATTCTAGTTATACTGTCTCTCAAATATCAGAGGTAAGTAGGCCAAGTACTTTCATCCTAATTTTCCAGATAATAAAATGAATCCTTAGAAAAATATCATAAGATTTAAAGCTGGAAGAAAATTTAGACAGATTTATATCTGAAAAAAATGAAAACCAGTTGTGACTTACCCAAAAATATGTGATTAGTATAACAGTCAGGATTTCAACCACAGTACCCAGACTTCTCATTCAGTGTTCTTTCCACAATCTAAACCAGATATTCAGTCAAGCAAGAGAAGAGATAAAGGGGAACCTGAAGGTGCCCAAATCAATCTTTAACAATTCCATTATTTTATATAGTTTTGGCATTTGGGTCAAGGAGTCAATTAGCAAGACATAGAGAAAATTGAAGTTTACCATACAAGCAGGATGTTTTTGAGTTGTAAACATGAGAGCTACTTATTAAAGCAGAGTATTTTCAGGTGGAAATATGTTTATTTTGAATTCATGAGGAGTAAAAGGAGACCTTCATACACTTTGTAAAATATGGAGTTATACCACTGTGCAGCACATGGTTAAAAAACAGTTTTCTGATAATTCAGAAAGCTACTCACACTTTCACAGACCTTGACACCATTAGTAGAATTAAAAATATAACTGTGAGTACCTTAGGAAATGCAAGACAGCTGAACCATAAAAATTGTATGGTATGAGAGCTCTGAGCCTTAAAAATCTTCTTGTCTGTTCCAGAGCTGAAGAAAGACCTGGGATAAACAGAAGGCAAAGCAAAGTTTTTGGGCTGATTCTTATTAGCATGGTCTATGCTGTTGCTATTTTAGGACTCAGTAGTGGAAGGGAGAAGAGATTCCAAGCAAAGTGATACCTCTTTGTAGAAGAGCAATGCAGCTTCCTCTAGGGGTCTGCCATTCTCAGATGGGTTAAGTTGTGTGTTTTTTGGTCCTCTTTGTGATATATATCACTAGGGAATATTGATGTACTATACTATACGTTTGGACACTCCACAGCTTGGAGCAAAGATTCCCCACATGCTTTCGAGAAGAACAGAATATTAGATGTGAAATTTGAGGACCTGTGTTCAGATCTTGACTCTGTAACTAACTAGGTGTGTGAAGTTGGCAAATCACTTAATCTGTCTTTGTCTATTTTTTCATTTGTAAGGTGGGTAGGACTACATGATTAAGTTTCTTTCTAGTTCTAAATACAGAATAGCATTAATCCCAGGTATAAGAAGGTCAGATACTGACTTTCTTGACATTTCTTCTGAGCTATTCTTTCAGCTACCCTTAGGAATAAGGACAGAATGAAATAAGCATTTATTAAGAACTTAATAAATAAATACAAGATACTAGGAATACAAATACAAGCTACAAGATAGTTTTTGCTTTCAGAGAGCTTACATTCTAATGAAGAAAGACAACACACAAAAAAGAAATCTGAAAAGGAGCAGGGTTAGGGAAGTCGGAAAAGGGAGAGATAGGACTAGGAAGAGAATGAAAGCAGACTGGCCTGGATCCATATATAAGACAGTCTTCAGAAGGAATACTCTAATACTAAAAGAGAGGCAAGCCTTTCAGAAAAATATTCCAAGGTGAGCAGTAATAGATTGTTCAAAGAAAAAGAGTTAATAGGAAATGGTTGAGACATCAGAAAAGAAGGCATGGTTTTAAAGTCCAGAAAAAGTTAAGAACAAGGTCAAGAGGAAAAAGAAAACATGGCATCATATATCTGAGGTCATCAGGTCATGACAACAGTAGAGGTTTTGACAGAAATTATGAGAATCTTTTGAAGGTGCTAATGGCTTGTTCTGGCCTGATTTATTGATGAATGAAAGACATCTAAGATTTTAGCAAATAAGTCTTAAAGGGTTGCAAGGCTGGTTAAATAATTTACTTCAGGTAGCATCTACTTTATACTAGAAGTAGGATTTGAAATTAGGTTTCCTGACTCAGTTTTCTATGCCACAATTTCTTTTTATATTAAAACTAGAATTAAATAAAGAGGCAGTGAAGTGGAGTGAACAAAAGCCCCAGGGGACACATTAAGAGAACAAGATTTTTGTGTTACCGCTGCCTGTAGTTATTCTCTTATGTAACCTGGGGCAGAACAGTTAATTCTAGCTACTACTACTACTACTACTACTACTACTACTACTACTACTACTACTACTACTACTACTACTACTACTACTACTACTACTACTACTACTACTACTACTACTACTGCTGCTGCTGCTGCTGCTGCTGCTGCTGCTGCTGCTGCTGCTGCTGCTGCTACTACTACTACTCCTACTGTTTTAGCATGACAATTAAAGAGGGAGTAATAGAGCACAAAAAGTTACAATTTGAGAATTGGAAAGGATCTCAGTATAGTCTAACCTATACTCCTGTATGGATAGAATTTGCTTAGAATTTGCTCTCCAGGACCCTCTTACCCAGCATCCCATTTGCATGCTCATGCTGAATGCAAATATTGTGTGCATACCTAAATGGGATGCTGGGTAAGAAAGTCCTGGCGAGCAAATTCTATCCCCACACTCCAAAGGATTTCTCATTATAATATAACCAAGAAGTCATCTAGACTTTGCTCAAAGATCTCCACAGGTGGGGAACTCACTTCTTGCCACAGTAACAAGGTTCTCTTCATTGTTAAATCTGATGGTCTTCATCATTTTTCATTGCTCATGCCCTCTATGTACCATTGTCCATGTTGACCACTTGTTGACCACTCTAAGCTTGTGGATTTTCTCTCTTAAATGTCTGACTTATTTGCTGGTTCATCATAAAATATAACTCTCCCAAATTCAGGTGTACCCCCAGGCTCTATTCTGGACTCTCCTCTTTCTGTAAACATTCTCATTTAGTGACTTCAACAGCTCCCATGACTTTAATTGTCATTGTTATCTAGAATTTTTTTTCAGAGCTATATATCTATTCCTACTCTCTCTCCTAATTAACCACTAGTTGTATGTTTTATATTTTGAAGTGGATATCTTATAAGCAGATCAAATTCAGCATCCAAAACAGAACCCATTATATTTCCCCATATACTGAACTAAACTAAACTTCTTTCCTAGTTTCATTATTTCTTTTAAGAGTACCACAGTCTTCTCTGGTTACCAACTTTGTTGTCTCCTACTCATTTTTGTTCATTCTACATAGCCAATTGGTTCCTTCTAAGTCTTGTCATCTTCATCTCCATTATAACTCTTAAGGCCTTTCCATTCTCATTATTAATGCAGATAATTCTTGAGACCGCCCACTTATCATCTCCCATTTAGACTATTATGAAAGTCTGTTAATTTTTATTTCTGCCTTACATCTTTCTCCACCATAATCAATCTTCCTTAGAGCTGCCAAGTGGTTTTTATAAAAGTACAATTTGAATCTTGGCACATCCTTCCTAAGAAAGCTCCTATGACTCCCTATTGCCTCAAATATAAAATGCGAAATCCTATGTTTGGATTGCAATGCCCTTCACAAACTGACCACATGACTGCTTCCTGTGTTCTTCAAGCACAATTCATCCTCTGCTTCTATACCTTTGATTTAATTGTTTACTTCTCTGGGAACCCACTGTCATATCCACGTCAAGTAATGCCTTCTGCATGAAGTGGTTCCTCATCTCTTTCCCTAAACTATTTGACATAATTTTAAAAATTGATTGTGTATATGCATATACACAATACACATACATATATACACTTTGCTTTCCCTGATAGAATATGAATAAGGTCCTTCAGAGCAAGGGTGATTTCATTTTTTAAATTTGTGTCTCAATTGCCTGGCACAATGCCTTGCACAAAGTAGATGTTTAATAAATGCTTGTCAATTTGATGACCTATATATATGTCTTCCTAAAAAAAAACATGATTGGTCCTTGGATAATAAAAACTGGGTCCTTAAAATATTTTATTCTGGCTTATTCATTATATCCCTTGAAAAATGTAAATATAGCCCTTTACCTAAAGTTTCTACAGCAGTTAAATTTAAAATATATTCTATGTTTAAGAGAGAAAAAGGCATCGATATTCTCTTTCTTTTGTGTCTTCTATGGCTGCTCCAACACAACACAAGGAGATATTCTGAGACCATATGAATACTTCTTAGCTCTCTTTAATTTTTTTAGCCTCATTAACTTGAGTATTCCAATTTCTAAACTTCTGTGAGTAAACTATGTATAATTAATACAAAATTAGTTCCCTTTAATGAAATGATGCCTATATTATTTCAGAAACAACTTATAAAGCCACAAGGTAATGAATAACTACCGCTAAAATCATTATCTATTAGGCTTTTAATTGATTCATTTACTAAATTTAGGCTACATTTTACTATTGATTCTTTCTTAAAACTCCTAGCTAACCTTAAAAGGGGTCCACATTAAGAATGATGCAAGTATAGTTCAATTCCATTTCCCCCAACATCATTGAAACCAACATTTTCTTGATTAGGAATTTTCCTTTCAGGTGATGAATGGATCACATCCAAAAGTTACTTGCTGCATAAAAGTTTAATTCACTGTTAACATTTCCCAAGTATTATATCCTCATTATGTCTCAAAGAAACTTTTTTTTTTTTGACAAAGAACAGTGTCATTAGTAGGAAGTTTGGAACATCTATTCCTGTGAGAATAAGGTAGCTCAGGCCTAGCCTTAAGTCAATTTATAAATTAATTTGTCTACTGCTCTTCTATTTCACTTTTGCTGTCACTTATTGGCCTACTATTTTTTATTTACCAAGAGATCTGCTCTCTCAAACAATATTTCATCTTCTGGATCTTTCCTAATTATACTAACTGTGGTCCATCATGCATGTTCCCCTTCTCCCAATTTGTTATTAATTGTCCCATTTCCTCTTTTATCAGGATCCTAGTATATCCCTGGGAAGTTAATTCAATTTAATCAAACAATCATTTATTAAGCACTTACTATGTGTAGGGCATTCTAAAAATGATACAATCCCTTCCCTTAACTAATATTCTATACTTGGGGAGGGAGGATCATATGCTTAAGGATAAATAAAAATCACAGCAGAGTGATTGGGAAAAATAGTATTGAAAATATTATGGAGGGAATTATAATAGTTATTTAGAACTTAATAAGTAGAATGAGCATTTTCATAACATAATAGAAATGAAAAGAATTTCTAAAGATTTCTTTTATACAAGTTGTTTTTCTTTTAAATTGCATAATAAAAATGACTTGTAGATAAGAATTCTTTTAACTAGCTGAATCATAAAGGGCTTCACAGAGGAAATAGCAACTGAGAAAAACCTTAGATGAAGAAAAGGATTCTTAAAGGTGAAGTGGACATGAATTTTAGGACTTCTTGTATTGTCTACAAATGTACAAAATTATAAGAAACAGGTCCAGTAGCAAATCTGCTAAATCACTGAATCTGAAGATAGTTTAAAATTATTTCTCTTCTGAAAAGCAATGCAACTAAACAGGAATTTTCAAAGTTAATAATAAAATAATCTAGATTCACATAGGTTATTATGGCTACATCATCATGAGTAACAAATGCCTAACTAACCCATTTCACTTTTTTCATAGCTACTAATCTGACAACTGAATGCCCTAAAGAGCGTAACTGTATTTTATCAATTAATTTGACAGCTTTTCATGATGCTTTTGTAGACAAAGTAAAGAGGTATGGGTTGTATTTAGTAGAGCAATCTATTTACCTAATAAACCTTTTAAAGCTAGCCAATATTTTCAAACAGAGTTTCTTCTTATATGCTTAATTGAGATATTCCCTGATTAGTCTTACAGCCTTAATTTTATATACAATCAGTATTATTTTTCAGACAGTGTTTATCAAATTAATTACCTCTCTAAACATTTGGTTGGTAGACATCATCACAACACTTCAAGACAACTTGGTAAAAAAAGTGCAATCAACATTCAATGTTTTAAGCCACTAAAGACAAAATTGAAGAAGTAAAACAAATAAACAAAAAAGTGAACAAACAAATCCTTAAAACTAAGCAATTCCCCTTCATTCTGAATACAATAAAATGACATCAAAAGTCTCTCCTATCAGAATTCAGGGCTCAAACCATATATGTCCTGAGGTAAAGTAGACTTGGTTTTGATTCAGAGGTGCCCCTGGCAACCAGAGGGCAAAAAACTTGAAAAGAGTTGAATGAATTATTTTCTGTGTGTCTTTGGGTTTCCAGTGAAAAAGTAAGTATCCCAAGGGTTTAAGAACAGTTTTCCTTCTTCCAAGAAGCAGAGTCAATCAACACTTAAGTGACTTGAGGCCAGAGAGTGTTTCCTGCACACAAAAAAACATAAACTAAAAAGTTATGTAATATTTAACTTTCAGAACATATAAAATTAAATTATTTTCATTTAAAATGATCCTAGTTAAAAAAATAATTTCCCCAAACCATATGTGGATATAGATATATAGTTATACTGTAGACAGGAAGATAAATTAAAAATAAAAATAAATGTGTGGATATATATACATAGTTATGCTGAAGACAGGAAGTCAGAGATAGACATATGGATGCAGACTTCACATATATATGTGCTTAAGTAATCTATAAAGGAATAGTTTCATGGTCACCTACATATTATTTGAATCATTATTTTATCATCATATATAATAACATAAAAACAATGTGATACAGGAAGACAAATTCAAGAACTATATTAGGCATTGGTTTGTTGTAAGCCAATGTATATTTCCATTCTACCAAGGAGGAAAACTGAGGCTCTGAGGTGTCAAGTATCTTGATTCACCTAATTAGTGACTATGACAGGATGTGATGCCTTCTCTCCTAATTCCAAGTCTAGTACTTAACTAGTATTGTCTGCAATATAGTAGGTGCTTAATAAATGCTAGTTAACTGACTGACTCTAGAATAGGCACTTCACCACTGCCTCTCAGAAAACAAACACTGGACAGTATGTGTAGGAAAAAAGTGCTAAAAACACAAAAACCAATATGCTCCCAAAGAGAAAATGTCAACTAATTTCTCTCACACTCTACAGTAGGTGCTTTCTTATGAAATGAACACAATGACAAGAGAACATCACCCACACTCTGAATCATAATAATAATTGAAATTATTTCTATCTTCCTTTTCTCCAAGGCTGGGGTACCTCAATCTTATTTCTAAAATCCTGGAAAGAGCCATGATGTGATTTTCTTTTTCACTTATACACACATACAGAACTGACATCAATAGAATCAAAACCATTATATGCCCATACAAATAGAGGACTTCATTTGGCCAGTATACTCACGTTCTGGTTTCCTCATGACCTTGTAAATATCACTCTATGTGTCTGCAAACAAATAAGGACACTTGAATTTGTACCTCTCCAAGGTACTGATATTAGAATACAATGATTTAAGAGTTGTCCACAGCATGTAGTTTGTCCTTCTTTGATATACTTTGTGCTGAGTAAAAGCTGTTATCCTGTGCATCATATACATGTCTAGTGTCCTTCCAAAGCTAAAAGTGTACTCTACACATAATAAATGTATAATCAATGTTGTTTTTTTAACAATTAAATTATAATATGTTCCTAATAGAGTAAAGGCAATTCTGTTATCATGCATTATTCACATGATCCTTGCTTTTTCTGTGAATAGAGTTAATCCTTAGGTAATTAGTCTGACTGTAGTTTTTCATGGTGTAGAAATCTTCCTGCCTTAAGCCTTCCTTGCTCATCTGGGCTTTACTCACTAAACTAGTACAGACTACTGTTGAATATTAGAGCTCTGTGTGAATAATGCTCATAAATGGTCATTTCCTTTAGATTTTGACCTTGCGGCTGTTCTATCTGCCTAGATTTTTATACCTACAAACGCAGCTGTGAAGGTGGCACCTGCAAAAGCCATGAGGTATGACTTTAAGTAGGAAAGGAATAAACTGCCTGCTGGGTTGGAAGCTGGCAACAGAAGCAACCATTATTTGCATCCTACTTGCTTTAGGCTTTTGATTTTAAAAGTGCCTCACTGAGAAATCCATAGGGTACCATTTGTACACATTGTTAAACAGAAATGAAGTCTGTCAACAACTGCAGGTATAGGACAGGAATCTTCCTACTTGTTTGTTTTCTCCAGAAAAGCAACTTGCATTTTTCTCACCTGAGGCTAGCTTTGCAGGACACGTGAGGTCAAGCAGGTTGAAATGTTTCCTAAAATCAGCATTTTTAGTCAAATTCAATTATGGAGTGGAGGTGGAAACCCAGGGACACAGTGAAAGGAGTCCTGCTTAGTACAGCTATCACCCAGTAAGGGCTTGAAATGATGCTTGTTTAGTTGTTTGATCAATTAATTGCAAGAAAGGACAGGAGGAATTTAACTACTCGTGTAATACTCAGAAAGAGTCAAACCTTAGATTTATTTACTTTAACAAATTATTTTTGATAATTAGTTAGCAAGAGCAATTGTTAACTGCCAATAATATATATCTACTGTCAATGCTATCTTTTTCCTAAAACAAAGCCTCAAGTGCTGCCCTTGTTAAACTTCTGGGAATTCTTGAGAAAATATTGTTTCTCCTTCTTATGCTTTACTGCAGCTTTTTTCCCCTATTAACTCCACCATTATAAAAAATCAAGTCTATTCTTCATATCATTACTCATGACTATATCATATTCACAATTATATACACATGTATATAGAATAGTTATATTCCTGCATGTTCATTGTGATAATGAGATTGAATCTACCTTGCCCATTCTCAAATCTAATCACCAAAAGTGTAAACAACTCCACTTAACTCACAAGTTGGGAGGTCTGTGACCCATGTGTGCTAGAGTGTGAGGAATCAGAATTTATGGACTACCTCCTGGGAAGCCCTAAGAAAAGCATTTGTTGTGATTGGACACGTAAACTAGGAGGAAGGCAAAAGAAGTGATGCAAAAGAAGCCCCTTTAAAAGAGAGTTCTTTGAGTTCAGCTTCTCTCTTCTCCTTCCTGTCTTAGACCTGAAGGACTTCTTCTTGTTTGTGACTTGGACCTGGAGGAGGGCTGGACCTGGGACGCTGAGACCTTGATGAGACTGTTCTTAAATATTTCCCTTAGAACTACACATGGTGAGTGATAAAGGATGACTGACTACCTTAACTTCCCTGGAGTTACTAGCTTCTGAGTGGCTCCCTTGATTGGGAGAAGCCCAAGTGGCTAAACCCTTTGCTAATTGACTTTTAGGCTCTCTGGCTGGGCCTCTGGAGGCCTGAGGGAGTAAAGCCCAGACTTGAATATGAATTTAGTTAAGTTAGATCTCTTACTCTACCCTCTTCTCATCTCTCTACTTCCACTCTCTCCTATATTTTATAAATAAATTACTAAAATCATTTTAGGAATTGGTATTTATTATTTTTTCAGTTCCTTGATGACCACACCTTTAAATATTAATATATCCAATCAAAAAATCCCTTTTCCCTCTCTTACAACATATATCTCTATCCATGTGAAAAGAGCAATTATACATATTTAATAAGTTCACAGGTATGATATATATGTACATATATATAAAATGTATATGTGAGTATGTATTCACAAATATATTCAATAAAACATAATTGTTCTTTATTATATATTTTGGTCCCTTGGTGTCGTGAGGAGGCTTAGAAACTTCCCTAAGTTCCAGTAAATTACTAACATAATTGCAGGGCTTTCTTTTTATTTAATAAAATTTTTTTTGTTTCCTTCCCCCCTCCCCCAAATTACTACTTTATCATTGTTCTTATTAACCAAAGTGGATATCCTAAAGATGATCATATTGCAAACCATTTAACTAATATAGAGAGAAGAGATCAAGGAGTAATTCAGTAGGAGACATAGTCAATTCCTGAAATTCACACAAATGGTTTTGAGCCTTTATCACATCTTAAGGTCAAAGATCCTCCAAAAGGTGAATTCAAGAGGATTATTAGGGAAGGAGTTGTAGTCCTTCTTTACAGAAAGGATTTAGATTTTTCAGCACCAACATATTTTTCTCTCTTTTTTTTCTTCTTTATTAATCAATAAAATATCTATAATAGAACTACCTGGTTATTGAGTGAAGATCTGTTAGAAGCATGTCAAGGGTGTTATTGTGAATATTTAATTGCCAACTACACAAAAGGAAAATGTATTTCCCACACACTTGTGATTATAATCTTTTTATTAACATTTTCCCCTCAGTTTTTAAAGTCTAGAAGAATCAACAAAACAATCAAACAAGCATTGATTTTAATGCTTGTTGACTTTCAAGGTATAAATGTTCACACTGAAAATATAAAAATCAGCTTGCTTCTGCATACACCTGGATGTATGTATCTATAAATATATGAAAATACATATTCCATAACTATCTCTTGTTATATGTTACCAAGAAGTCAACTTTCCCCTGTGATCTGTATATCTTTTGTGGGCTATATTTCTTTGCAGACCTTCAAATCTTGAGTTATTCGCAGAGCTAATTCATTAATATAAATATGAGGAAGAATTCACAATGAGCTAATGAACATTAAAAATTAAAATTAAACATATGAAATCATCAGTTTAAGAATTGCAGATATGTAATCTTTTACAAATTCTTAATCCTTGAAGAATGTTTTTCTTTCATGGATCAAGGCAGATTATACAAGAATTTCTATGTGACAAAATATAGCATTTATGCCAATAGTCCACTTTACTGAGTTCTTGTTTAGGCTTGGCCCAGGTTAATTGAAATATGTGTGTACATGTTTATGCTCTTTTGCAGTATTACTAGGTTCTTCTACAATCTACCTAATTATTAAAAAGTAAAGAATAATTTCTTATGGGCCTACTATGTGACAAGAATTGTGGTAAAATTGTGCAGGTATAGTTCCTATCCTTCAATATTATATACAACTTACCCCATTTTCTCTATATACACACACATATGTGTGTGTAATATATTTTGTCCGCACATAGTTGTTCACATGTTGTTACATCTATTAGATGTCTAACTCCTTGAGAGCAAGAACTGTTTTTGTTTTTGTTGTTGTTTTTATTATTTTCCTTTCATAACTCTAGTATTTTATTCAATGGTTATATTCTCAGCCTTACATACATAGACACACAAATTTGTACATACATATATACAGGCTTATATATTTGCAGCATTCTAATAGATATGCATATGCATGTATATGTATGAAAAACACTTATTTGTACACATACATCATCTATATCTATCTTTCCGTATTATATATATTCATTATGTTTATTTATTTCTACTTTTAAAAAAACTGTTCCCATCCCTTTTGCAATGCTTTACATATGTCATTTCCTTAGTTTAAGAAATCCTTTACACAAATAAATCATAGAACTTTTAAAATTTAGTATAATTGTCTGATATTTGTAGAAATTAAGGGAATGCCCATGGCCATAATTATATATATATATATATATATATATATATATATATATATACACACATATATGTTAATGTATGTGTAGATAGGAAATATAATAGAGACCCACAATTGAATTGTCTTAGAAGGCTATGAGCTAAAATAGCAGCTGTTCCAATGTTTATCACAAATATAAAAGCAATTTGAAGGAATATAGTAATAAAACCAAGTCAAGGGGGAGGTAAAGAGTAAGGAATTACATTCCTTAATTTACATTTTATCAATTTTCAAAAAAAAAGCATTTAGAAAATCATCATGTTTACAACCTTTCCTGCTTTCGTTTTAATGATAGTTTTTTCATTAAATCTTTTTTCCCCAGACTTTCTCTTATAGGTTTCTCAGGCTTAGTAAAACATGATGACATAAATGACAAGAATTTGCATTTTAAAGCCATTCATTTGCCTGTTGAAAATTGTACCATTCAATGTTACATTTAAAAAGCAGAAATAAAATATGGCTAAAATTTTCTCACCCCTTGTCTTGTATTGTTGTTTGCTCTGAATGCTATAGTCTTCATTTTTCACTAGTAAGAAAATCTTGATATGATTCTTCTTAGGGGAGTAGTTAAGTAACCATAGTTAAGATTTTATTGCAATGCCTTTTACTGGGGACTATGAATAAATCGTGCTTCCTTACCACAGGCTGACATTGAAATGCTGTAGTGTTTACTCAGACAAATGCAGTGGACCACAACAGAATGCTTTCTGCATTTTCTCATCCAAACACAACATTAACCATATGTTCACACTGTGAGGAGCTGTCATTAGGCATTATAGTGACACTATTCACACCAATATGGTTGAGGGCCTGTTAGTGTTTCCATTATAAATTCAGGGGCCTATAAGTCAATTGAAAAAAAAAGTCTTAGAATTAAATCTGCCATACCAAATATCAGTTTTTGTCATTTTTGTTTGTTTTGGTTTTTTCCTTTTTAAGCTATTTAAATCAGATGCTCTTAACCTTGGACTCATAGATATGTTTTTAAAAAATATTTTGATAAATGGATTTTTTAAATCTTTTTTTTTTATTTTAAACCCTTAACTTCTGTGTATTGACTCATAGGTGGAAGAGTGGTAAGGGTAGGCAATGGGGGTCAAGTGACTTGCCCAGGGTCACACAGCTGGGAAGGGTCTGAGGCCGGATTTGAACCTAGGACCTCCCGTCTCTAGGCCTGGCTCTCAATCCACTGAGCTACCCAGCTGCCCCCTAAATGGATTTTAATATAATTCTTTTCCCTTGTAAACCTATGAATTTTATGCATATAAAATATTTTCTCCAAGAAAAGCTTAATGACAAAGATACGCAAAATAGTAAAAGAATTGAAGGAACAGAATCATAATGTTCCCATCTCGTACCAATGAATAAAGCTGAGTAATTATTTTAATTTTATATCTCCAATACCTGGCATAGTGCCTAGAAAGTAGTAGGTGATTAATATATGCTTGATGATTGAATAACTGAACTAGATTCTGTACAAAAACAAAAAAGACTCTCATTTATCTTGGTTAGTATAAGATAAAGGGTAATATAACTAATTTCAATCCAAAGATAGTCCCCAAATTATATTCTGGGCATTGGCTTTGAATCCTTCTTCCATCAAAAGGTTTATAAAAATGAAATGAAAATAAAATTAGCTTGTTACAGTTTTTCTGCCTATTAAATTTCTCTTCACAGAAGGCAAATATTCATGATGTATTTAATATAGACCTGGCACTTTGTTGAGAATTAAAAAGTTTCTTATACAAAGAGAAAGACAGCCTTTACCCCAAAGGAGCTTTCAATCTAATGAGGAAAGATAAAATACAAATTGGAGCTAAAAACATAATATTGGAGAAAGAAGATCCCCTTAAGTTGTCAGGATGTATAAGTCTAGTCCAAAGCACTGCCAGTGGAAAATGAATTATGTCAAGTCTATGTATGTTCTTCAAAAGGAGATTCTAGAAAAAATACCACAATGGGGCAATACAGAAGATATTCAAAGGTGAGAAGGTTCTAGAGTCTAGTCTGATAAATGCACCAAGGAAAAAAGTTCCAGGGTATTACTGAGAGTCAGAAATAAATTTTGCAAGTTATAAGAAGCAATAAAATTATTTAGCACTGCTAAGTCTGAAAGTGAAGGAACTGGCATAAGACAATAAGTAAAGAGTATAAAAAAGAGACACCCCATATTTTGAAAATTTCTTGTTATGTTTCTAAATTAATATGGTTTTCAGAAGATGGCCAGGGTAGAAAAGTTTCAGCTGTATAGTATACTTTACCACATCCTCAAATATGCCATCTGATAAAGTGGAAGATAAGATTCTTGTTTAAAAAAAGTTTTAATTTTAAGATATAATTTGTTATGCAGTTTTCATGGTACTGTAGATTTCATATATTATGAAAAGTATTTTCTTATTTTTTAAAAAGTCACAATTTTCTAGCAAAAATGTTCATGTTGCCAATTTTATTGTGTGTACTGCATTTTATGAAATATGTATATTATCTGAATTAATATTTGTATGAGGAATTATTTCCAGAAAATTGTATTTCATCTATTTCTAGCAAAATAATGCAGTTTTGGGTGGTCAATGGAGTCTAATCCCCTTTTTCACATATGTTCAACATTTTATTGTTTATGTGTTTTACTTTCATGTCTTTTTCTGTAGATGTTATTCCTCAGGAAAGTTGAAAATTGACTGTACTAGGCTTGAGTGAAGCTCAGGTGAGCGAAATTTCCTTCAAATTATCAAAAACATTTCATAAGAGAATGAGAGTATCTTGAGAGAATTATTTCATTCTCATTTTTGTATGCCTGTATGTACCCAGTACAGAATCTGGTACATAAATACTTGTTGATTGATTAAATTACTTTTCATAAATCTATCCATATATATTTATCTAGTTATCAGTTCTGATAATTTTGCTTGCTTACTAAAATCCTAAATTTGAAAAATGATGTAACTATACTCAGCACTGTTCCTAAGAGGCTATATATTCTTGGTAGATAGTGGACAAAAAGACCAGGTAAGTCTGGACTTAGTCTATTTCAATTCCCAAATAGGTATTATGTATATGAAAATGAAATACCTGAGCATAATCCCATGCAGTCTCTTTACACAATCTCAGAAGTAGAGACAGAAAGGAGGTTGGGATAGTAAAAGGAATAAAATAGCTTAGGCTATTTTTGAATCTCTTGGGTCATGGCAGTTTAAGGTTTTATAAGAGAACAAAGTAAAGTTAGTGTGAAAGGAATGATCTTTTGGTACCTGGAATAAATATTATGGGTCACAAGCAGCCATATCTTAGACATTTGCTTATGGCTATTACAGATTGAAGTTGAAAACAAAAGACTTCTTGTTTTTTTCCTTGATGAGGGGAACACTGTTTATTTCTTGGGCCTGGGCCTTGATCATCTTGATGAAAGTTGAGTGTCTGTCCTATTACTTTCAGTGCAATGCAACTATCTCTCATTTTATCCTCGGGTGTTTAGTGCAAGTATTGTTTAAATTAAATTAATTTTATTAATTTTAAGGAAATGGTTTGTTAGAGAAAAAGTCTGAATTGTAGAAAAGTTTTTTAAAAAATCTATCTATCTATCTATCTATCTATCTATCTATCTATCTATCTATCTATCTTTCTATCTTTCTATATATCTATCTATCCATTCCTCCATATAAAGACACTATATACAATATTCCATATATATATACATATATATATATATATATATATGTTTTTTCCCAAAGAACTGATTTATATAAATAATGACAGTACTAACATCTGGATTAATAAGACACCAGTAAAACAAGAAGTATCTTGAAACCTATCTTAGGTACAAGAATAAAGCAAAGATTGCTAAGAAACATGAAACCTGCATAGTGTCTTGAACATAGAGGGTACTGATTTAAAAAAAAATAAGTGTATAGATGAATGAATGAAGTAATTGATAAGTAAGGTTGTCTCTTTAAAGGAATCTTCTATAGATTTGATTTACAGCCCATATAGCAACATTTTGCTGTACTCAAATTTTCATTACAAACTAAGTAAGCAAAATTTATCTTATACATTGCCTATATACTTCAATCAGTTGTTTAATGGTACAGATGAAGTCTTCTCTGGAATAACTTGTAAACATCTATTTGTTGTCTTCTAATATGCTTAATAACTATGCCCTCAAAATATCTATAGATTTATTCTAACAAAAATGTTTATGGCTTGAAAGTAGAAAACTAGTTATTGATGCTCTTTCCAACACCTTTTGGGTTAAGATCTATGACTTTTTAATCAACTTTGATATCTTTTCTCAAATACCTTGACAATTTATTTCTTAATAGTTTTCATATTTTTATGCCTCAATCACAGACCTCCTAGTACTACACAGTTATATTTTTATTTTATTTAGATTCCAATGAATTTGTTTTCATTTTCCTCTAGCCCTTTGTTCATCATAAAAATTATATAATTATTGCCAGAAAATATATATATATATTTCAAATTTTTACTTTTCTGCACCTGGTTATGCTGCTTTTATATACTATTATATGATCAGTTTTTGTAAAGGTGCTATGTGCTGCTGAAATCTTTTTCTTCCCAATCACTTTTCTGTGGAAGTTTATCAAGTCCTCTAAAATTCTATTCATCTCCTTAATTGCTTTATTATTTATTTTTCATTTGCTTCATCTGATCCAGAGAAGGGAAGGTTAATATCCCATACTAATATATTTTTATTGATTATTTCTTCTTGTAACTCATATAATTTCTCTTTTAGGAATTTGGATGGTATTCTATTTTGGTCCATAGACGCTTAATATGAATATTATTCATTGTCTATGCTTCCTTTATCAATATATAATTTCCTTGCTTATATATTTTAATTAGGTCAATTTTTACTTTTGCTTTGTCTCAGATCATAATTGCTCCCTCTGATTTTTTAACTTTAGCAAATCATAGTAGATTTTGTTCCAGTCTTTTTCCTTAATTCTGTGTTTCTCTGTTTTAAGTGAGTTTCTTGTAGACAGCATATTGTGGAATTTTGGCTTCTAATCCACTGTGATATCTTCTATTTTATGGGTGAAGTCATCTCATTCACATTCACAGTTTCTGTGCGTTTCCCTCCATCTTGATTTTTTCCTCTATTTACTCTCTGTTCAGCCTTTCCCTTTTCACAAATTCTTTTTACTACTGACTACCTGCTTCCACAAGTTGCCTATCCCATTTATC
The DNA here is from genome assembly GCF_016433145.1 of Gracilinanus agilis. Taxonomy (NCBI): domain Eukaryota; kingdom Metazoa; phylum Chordata; class Mammalia; order Didelphimorphia; family Didelphidae; genus Gracilinanus; species Gracilinanus agilis. Next base: position 223,399,027 of record NC_058132.1, read on the forward strand.
TCTCCCTACATTTTTTTGTTCCTCCCTCCCCTTTTTACTTCCCTATTGGGTATGATAGATTTCTATATCTGAGTGTAGATGCCATTCTTACTTTGTGCTAATTCCAATGAAAGTATAGTTCAAAAATTGGCTGCCACCACTACTACCTCCTACAAGTGTCATAGATATCTGATGGATATTAGTTATCACCTTCTTATTAGTAATATAATCAGTTTAACCTCATTTCCAGCCCCCCTTTGATTAACTTAATCTCTTGTCTGGACCATAACATTAATCCCTTCCTAATGCTTCTCATTTTCATGTTCCCCAGGCCCAGATCTAGTAGCTCCAGGCCCAAACTTATCTGATGAGCATATCTCACCCAATCAAGATGTTCTGGGAACTTGGTATAACAATAGCCTTTTGTGTGTGTACACTCAGGGTGAACTCTGTTGCTATCACTCTGTTACTGTCAAAATCACAGACCAAAACCATGAGTCAACTCAGACAATCATGTAGGCTCTGAGTAATGGAAAACACCTGCAGGAACCACAACCCAACTAATATGGCTCTGCCATGAATAGACTTTTAATCACCTAACAAAACTGACTGTCTCCCTTTTTGCTTCTGGAGAAAGCAATCTTTGCCATTGTTACACCTTACCTTCTTTAACTTTTCACGACTGTATGTATCAAAGCTGTAACTTGGTATTTTATATTAGACTTGGGTCAGAATCTCTCCCCATTATGCCATGACTTGTCCTTAACCTTCAAAACAATAAAACTTAAAAGCACCTGATAGGTACTTCAGATTATTCTCCTTTCCCATTTGAGTACATGGTCAGCACTATGCTAGGTATCTTAAATAACTTTTCTACCATAAGTATCTTAATTATCTTTATTATAACTTTCCCATGGAAGGAATGTAATCTGTTTAACCATATTTTCCCCTTGATTAAATTGAGTAAATTAAATAGTTAAAGTATCTCTTTTACCATAGAAATATTTAGTGTCCTAGTAATCACTTTCCCATGTTAGGGTATGATTACTTTAACCACATTGATTCCCTTGAGTTCTTTCTGTTTACCTTTTTATGCTTCTCTTGTGTGTTGGATATTTTTGCCAAGTTTTCTTTTAATCCCTGATCACTTTTTAGCTCTAATCATTTTGTCTGGAATGCCTGGAAGTCTCTATTTCATAAAATACCATTTTCTTCCCCTGTAGTATTATGTTTAGTTTTTCTGGATAGGTGATTTTTGGTTGTAATTGATGTATATGTAATTTGGTTGTAATGCGATGTTGGTAGTTTTCTCTGATAATTTCTTACAATATAGTGTACAAGCTCTTTTTGTGATAGTGGCTTTCAGGCCATCTGATGATTCTGAGATTATTTGGCTGTGGAATTTTCAGTTTTGCCAGGTTAGAGGAAACCACAAGTCACTCAAAAGGAAGGAAGGAAAGAGATTTATTACCCATGTGGACCCAGCCGGGATCATTCTTCTAAGGTCTGGGCACTGAGGAAAAAAGAAATTTGTCATTTTATACACTTAGGTAACATGATTGCACACACACGATTGGACATGTACAGATTTGGAGAGTTACATGAGTGGATGAAAAAGGGGATCAGCTCTGCATCCTGTTACAGCATTGTTCTAGGGAAGGAAAGGGGGAGGCAACTTTTATTTCTCAAGCTTGTATAGCCCTTAATATGGTACAGACATTATAAGTGCACAACATCAATCCCTCATGGATCTGTCAGGTTACATTATGGGAAGTAACAGTACCCTATAAAGTGGACCTATTGCTTTTTTTCTGGAGTTCCAGCAGGTGCAGGGGAAGAGGAGATATTGGTAGCAAGTTTCTGGGTGTGTCATCCTTGAAAGTCCAGCCCTTAGAACATAAGGGTGTCCCTAAAAGGGACATCTCAGGATTTTCCACTATAAACTTTCCTGCATAAATTCCTAGATCGATTGTTTATCCAGTGAGAGATTTCAGATATTCTTCTATTTTTTATTCTTTTGAACTTGTTTAAATGTTTCCTGATGTCTTGCAAAATATTTAGCTTTCATTTGTTCACTTCTAATTTTTTGGGAGCCAAATTCTTCTTTGAAGCTTTGTACTTCCTTTCTTAGGGAATTATTATCTTGTTTGAGTTATTGCATATCCTTTTGTACAAAATAATTCTTCAGTGAATTTTTGTTCTAAAATATTCATATTTTCTTTAAGAATTTCTTTATTAAAGTAAAAACAATTTTTGACTACTATTTTCTGTTATTTTATGATTCAGATTCTCTCCTTCTCATCCCAACCCAATGTGAAATGGTAATAGTCTGCTATAGATTAAACTAATGCTTTCATGCAATCCATATTTCCATCTTGCCCAAGCTGTGACAGAAGACACATATTACACATATTATTTAAAAAAATCACGAAGGAAATAATGTAGAAGATTGCTCTGTAAGAGGGGAAAACTAGATATTCAATGTATGGTCGCCAGAAATGAATTAACTAATTTCAAAATAAAATGGACCCAAGTCAGGATGACTTTTATGGTGGTTTACTTACAATTAAGAAGGGTGAACATAATGAAGTTGAGAGAGAGAAACTCTGGCCTGGACCCGTGGTCTAAACCAGGTAGGTATTTAGAGGCCCCAGCAGAGAGGCACAGAGGTTAAGGCTTCTAGCCACAAGGCCTCCTCCAATAAGAGAGGCCTCCTTAAGGTTAGAACCTCCAGAAACGCCAAGGGAAGAGAAAGAGAGTCAGCCTAACTTACCCACTTGACAATTCAAAGGGAAGCAGTCTGAGGTCTTACCAGATATCCTTTAACACCAAATTCAAATTGCCTCCACAGGAAGTCACCATCATATTTAAAAGATAGCATCTTCCATCACTTCCTGCATCCATCTCCAATTTCAAGTGGACAAATGGCAGCCATATAACTGCTTTGGACTGCCCAAAAGGCAGTCCCTTGATTTTACTTTGTTACTTATTATCACATGTGGGTAACAGACCTTCCCCTCCCAACTTAATTCTAAGTTGGGTGGGGTGACATTATTCCTGGTGGCTAGAGTCTGAACAAATGAATGAGGGTGAGTTAATTCCATTCACACAGCTTTAATGTGGAATCAGATTCCATTTCATCCTTTGGCTGTGGATATTATTTTTCTTCTTGGGTCCCATGTGCATATCTTGGAAACTTGCTTTGCTAAGGATAGTTTAGTCTTTCACAGTTGATCATCATGTACTATTTCTTTTACTGTATACAGTGTTTTTCTGGTTCTGCTCACTTCACTCTACATCAGTTCATATAAGGACTCATTTATCAAATAAATAAAGAATTGATTGAAATTTATTAGAATATGAGTCATTCCCCAATTGAGAAATGGTCAAACAATACGAAGAGATGGTTTTCAGATTAAGAAATCAATGCTATCTTTTGTCACATGAAAAAAATGTTCCAAAATATTATTGATTAGAGAATACAGATTGAAACAGCTCCTAGGTACCACCTCACACCAATCACATTGGTTAATGTGACAGAAGAGAAAAATGATGAATGTTGAATTTTGGAATTCATGTGAGAAAACTGGCACATTAATGCACTGTTGTTGAAGTTATAAACATCCAGTAATTCTGACAAGCATTTTGGAACTGTGCCAAAATGGCTACAACATTGTGCATGTCCTTTGATCCAGAAATACCACTACTGATCTGTATTCCATAGAGATCAAAAATAAGGAAACTACCTAATTGTACAAAAAAAATATAGTGGCCCCTTATGTGGTAGCAAAAAATTAGAATTTAGAGGACTCCTATCAATTGGAAAGTGTTTGAAAAAGCTGTGGTATACAATTCTAATGAAATACTATAGTGCTATAAGAAATGATGACCAGGAAGTTTTCAGAAAAACCTGGAAAGATTTTTATGAACTGAATCTGAGCAAAGTGAGAAGGATCTTGAGAACATTGTACACAGTTAACAGTAATACTATACAATGAAAAATTGTGAATGACTTGGTTATACTCAGTATTCTGAGTTGAGACAATCCCAAAGGAGTCATGAGGGAAAATTCTATCTACCTCAAGAGAAAGGACTATGGGAATCTGAATGCAAATTAATGCATTCTATATTTCACTTCATTTTCTTAATGATTTTTTAAAACATGTGTCATTCTATATCATGCCAAATTTAAATATTCTGTATGCTAGCATATTTGTAATCAATATCAAATTGTTTAATATCTCAGGGAAGCGTTGTGGGAACGATGGGGGAAAGAAGGAGAGGAGAAAATTTGAATCTCAAAATGTAAGAAATGTCAAAATTTTTTTCTACATTGGGGAATGTAGATTGGGAATGTATTTGGGAAATGTAATTTGAAAAGTATAAAATATTACTGAAGGGTAAAAAAATCAGCAAACAGCCAATGATCAGGACTTTCAATTGATCTTGATAATCTAAATATTTCATTTAATCAAGTCTTTTGAGAAGAAATATAGCAAAATAAAATTATTCAATAAATCTATCACACCATGGCTTAAAATAATGACAAAGTATTTTCATTTTTTCCCCATTTGTATCTAAATATTGATGGATAGATATGTCCATTTGCAATAGCAGCAACATGACAACAGTAATTGTTCTTAAGGAAGATTATTCTAACTGTAGCTAATAAAATGAAGGAAAGGTAGAATACTAACAGAAGGCCATTATGAAAATCCAGGTTGGAACTAATAAGGTCTTGTGTTAAAGTTTACACTGTGTATAAAAAAATTCCATGAAGAGAATTAGTAAATTTTTCCAAGTCATCAAAATAGTCAGAATTAAAACTGGGGAGACAAATAAAACTTATACTATATAGGTAAAATTTAACTTAAATGAACATCATTGTTAGAATTAAAGGCAAGGAAAAATCCGAAAAAGGTCTAAAGAAAAGGAACTACCTTCCACTTAATTTGCTTTAGGAGTGAGATAGACTACATATGTATTAGAAACAGGATTTTGTTTTGTTTTGTTTTGTTTTTAGCTAACAATAACATGTACTGCCCAGGAAGCAAAGCACCAAAAAGTAAATTCCAATTTTCCATTCTTTGGAGATGCATTTAAAGACTCCATTAGGCTAATGTGCTCCCCAAAGCATCTAAATAATTCCCATAATCTCTGTTCTCCCTTCTTTATCAATCCCTTATATTAGGGCATGAGAAAAATAATAGGTGCTGTAGTTAAATATTTTCTACTTGTCCTTCACTACTCTGGCCCCAGGCAAGGAGAGCTAGGTCATAAAATTCACTTTGTCCCTTCTCTGTAAATAGCTGGTACACAACAAAGAATCCTGCTCTACCCACCCAAAAAGATTACATATTCTTTTTCATCTATTGTATTTCATTTTATGCACCTTGCATTTTAGGGAGATACAGTGAAAGAATAGGAAAATAGACCAATTGTTAAGCAAAAATATATTTTATTTGGTTACCTAAGAATACCTAAATTAAATATTTCAAACTACTACTTTATTTTATTTCAATAGAATTTTTCATATACTTATAATTTCACACTATGAGAGAATTAAAATACCTAAAAAGTAGGTTCTTTCCTAATATGTTCTTTCCTGTTGATTGGGAATAGCAACTTAAGGTAGCAATGGCAGTAAGGCCTCCTGAATGAAGTTGTGGGCCAAAATTTTGATTCCCTAAAACTCATCACTTTAATTCTTGTAAATTAATTATTTTATTAATGTTTTTAAAGAGTCACAACAACCAAAAGAATCGCATTCTTTCATGTTATTAAAATAAAATTCTATATAATTATGTGGTATTGGTTTTACAATATTTTTATTTAATTATTCATGTATTACCCCACTCTACACAAATGAAGATGATTTAGGAATAATTTTCTTAGGAGTAATTTTCTTTTTGTGGGACTTTGGTAATGTGAAGTTTAGATGATTTACAGGAAATGTGGAAAGATGATAATCGAAAATTTGGTATCAATAGACTGAAAGACCATAAAGATTATAGATCTAAACCTAGTTGGGATTTGAAGACTGCCCAATCTCGAAGTTTTTTTTAATAGAGGATGAGATGAATGGTAGTGGATCTGCCCAAGGTCACACAAATAGGAACTGTAAGATATGTAATTTAAACTCAGATCCCCTGGCTCCAGGGTGAGCGATTTTTCCACTATACTACACTACCCCCTAAAATGAATTTAATTGAAACCTAAAGAAACTAAATCAGACCAAATTATTGCCAAGATTCTCCCTTATAATTGCTTATTCACAAATATATATATTTATATTTCAAACTACATATTAGTCAGTCAATAAGGATTTACTAAATACCTATTATGTGCCAGATGCTATGAGATATAAAATGAGATAAAAAGAATGTATCTATCCTCAAGAAGTTCACAATCTAAAGGAGGGAGAAAGTAAGTAAAGAAATAAGTCCAAAAATCTAAATACTGGATAAATACAAAATAATTAAAAGAAAGAAGGCATTTGATTTAAGAATGGTAAGGAAAACTTCCTACAGAACAGTGATGGCTAAACTTTTAAAGACTGAGTGCCCACCCTGTAATCTTTATGCTGCTTGTAAGCTGACCTCTTACTCCAGACAGGGGAGGGAGGAAACACTCACATTGGACTGCTGGGCAGTGGGGCAGGTCACATGAGAAATGTCCTCAGGCATGGTAGCGAGGAGGAGGGGAACATCCCCATCCAGCAGGTGTGACATAGGTTTGCCGACATGGCTATAGAAGATGAAATGTTAATTTGGGACTTAAGGAGTCCCCAATAATAATGATAATGATGACACTCTATTAGAAACTAACTTATCATGATGATTTTGGAAGTGACAATGAACTGTCTAAAGGTACTGGAGAAGAACAAAAGTTCACAAATATCTTATCAAGATCTATAGGAGAAGTGGAGTATCCATATCAAGGTGACAAATGCTTGAAGTATTAAAGCAAAATGACAAAATCTAATTAATTGCCTTATGAAGAAAAACAGATTATTAGCCTGATTTTATTTTAGTTATTTTTGCATTTTGTAATACCAATCTCATAAACAATACCATCATTTTTCATTACAACAATGCAATTTTCTCATTAAAGCTGTGATTGATTATTTTATACCACACATTTTTCCTACAAAAAAGTGCTATACAAATACTCATTTTCAGACTTAACGCAAACTTAAATTAGTATTTCATATATTTATTTTAATGTTTCCTTTTTATAAAAATCAGTGTTTCAAGGAAGATTTACTTTTGCTTCCGTATTCAATTATTTCATTTCTAGTGTCTTAAAACTTATAGATCTTTTACATCAGCTCAATTTAATTAGAAAAAACACAAAAATCTAAAGTAATTTATAATTATAATATGTTCCTAGTATAAAAATAATTACAACTAGAATTATAGTCCCATAATCAATTAACATTTGTGGAGCACCCAGTGGGTATATGGCAATATGCTGATATTAATAATAGTTGATGACTATTAGGCACCTTGCATCCAAGTTCTGCTGCTTCATTAACATTCATTAAGCCTCATAATACCCCTGAGAGCTCTGGTAGACAGGTGTCTTACCAACTTCCAGAGATGAGTAATTCCCACATGCAGAAGCCCCAGGCCAAAGAATGAATCAGTTTTAAGACTCAGGAATAGAATTTGAGACCTAATTCTTGGCACCAACTTAAGTTCCGAGAAGAATGTGGTTAAATGATAGCCAGTCTCACAAAAAGATTTTGTAAAGATTCTATTTGTCCTGCATCCTGTGTGTGAAAGGTGACTGACTGACTGTAAGGTCTATTTTCATTAATTGAATTAATATTCCTACTATGGAGCATTCCTGAAGTATACTTCTGTTATTCATAAATCACAAATTATAAGATTCCCCCCTTTTCAAGTTTGTAATTTCCCAAAATTTTGGTTCTTCTTCCATAAGCAGAAAAGTATAGTTTACCTCAAATTGGGTTCCAGAGGACCATTTTGATTATGAAAACTATTTTTTAACCTTTATATCTCCAGCTGGGTGGCTCAGTGGATTGAGAGCCAGGCCTAGAGACTGGAGGTCCTAGGTTCAAGTTCGGCCTTGGACACTTCCCAGCTGTGTGACCCTGGGCAAGTCACTTGACCCCAATTGCCCACCCTTACCACTCCTGGGCCAAGGACGGTCCCTAGCCCAGATGAAAAAGGAGGAGGGTTGGGCATGGGGCTAGCAACCCCACCCTGTAAAAACTACATCTGCTAAAGAAACTGCAACCTAAAGTAGGGGCAGCTGGGCTAGCTCAGTGGATTGAGAGCCAGTCCTAGAGATGAAAGGTCCTAGGTTCAAGTCCGGGATCAGACACTTCCCAGCTGGGTGACCCTGAGCGACTGTGTGACCCATTGCCTACTGGTTGTGGCCCTATGCTCCTAGA
>NC_058132.1:223422093-223440547 GCF_016433145.1 Gracilinanus agilis
ATACACGTAGTATCATGCTATATATATATATATATATAATAATTATGTATATATAGCCATGTTTGTCAATATTTGAAAGAAAACTTATCACTTGTACTAGAAAAAAGATCATGAAAATATAAAGTCTTTACTAATAAGTTCAATAGTTACTTCCATCTCCCAGTGAAACAATTTTGCTTTTATTTTGTGTGTTTGTGTCATAACTATGTATGGGATGTCCATACCTTCTCAATATGCCAGGTATGATAGTATCTCTATCTTCCCCATCAACTCTCCTTATGTAGGCTAAATTATACATTTCCCTTAAAGACAAAAAAAAAATACCACTTAGGCTTGATTGGCCTTGATTGGAAGGAAGGAAGGAATTATCTGGATTTTATCCACCCTAATAATCTTAATTTTGTTCATATTTAGAGGTGTCCACTAAACAAGATCATCTCTAGACAACCAGAAAGAAAATCAGCAAGTAAAAGTCTTTTTAATGGAAACTGCATAGTGAATTGGAAAAAGAGAAGGTCAACTCCTTTGCTAATATTCATATTGGAAATTTTATGTTTCATTTTAACTGAATATCAAGAACCAAGTCCAGAATTGTATGTATGAGTTATATCTGCACTCTAGTTTTTACAAGATGGTACAAAGTCATAACAATCTTGGGGCTGATTCCTTAAAAGCTCTCGGTTATTAGCTGTACCTTATTTCTTCTGGCCATAAAGGCTTTTACTGTGTGACCAGCAAGGAAGAGCCATTAGGATGACCCTCCGCAGCTAATTTATGACACTCTGTGTCATACTGACATACTTATGAAACCTGGAAGAATCAAAGTGAATATGTTGACCTCAAATCAACTCCTTAACTTTGGAATACAACCTGTCTATTGTACATAGAATTAGATGCATAGTGTATAATTCAGAAAAGCATACTGGTACTTATGAGTCTTTTTCTTCATGAACCCTAGGGTTAAAAAAATGATATTCCTCTAGAGGGATTGTCACATTTAATTCTCTGGCTCAGATGGTGGATGGTACTTGGCCATACATTATGCTGTCTCTGGAGAACAGTTAGCTTCATAGGATATATTCTAAGGATGTGAATGTCCTCTATTTCTTCTATTTGCTTGTTTGTGTTTTTTTTCTCCTGTTCATACTACAAAGTCTTTGCAATCTATCTAAAAGCTAAGATTTATAATATAAGTTACAAAGTATATTTCTATTGTTGCTTAATTTCCTCTTACAATCTGATATAAGAAAAATAACATTAATAAGGATTTGAATTCAAACTTTCACTGTATATATTAAAAGTTTGCTTTGGGGAGATGAATGGTATTATCTCGTTGGTATAATTATTTTTTTAAATTTTATATTCTGAAGTTAATCTACAAGAAAAAATATTTTTACTTTCCTTTTTTGTTAAAGGCTGTGCAACCCACATTTACACCCAAATATGACCCTATACAGTTTTGTACAATGGAAAAAAGGTATGTAGTAGTTTTGTCATTAAGGAAATGTCTGACCTTGGGTAAATTATCTAACCTTACTGAGCCTCAGTTTCCCAATTTGTAGAAAGAGTTGGACTAAATGTTCTCTCAGGTGCCTTCTATGTTAAGCCTAGGAAAATGTAAAATCATTGATTTAGAGTTATAAAGGATGGACACTAAAAGGAACCTAGACTAACTCTCTAATTTACATTTGAAGCAACTGAAATTTCAGAGAAGTCGTAACTTACTTAAAGTCAAATACACAGCAAATAGCAGAGGTTTCCTGAGTCTAGATATTTTCCAATATATTGCACTGTCTCATTCCTCTGGGGAAACAATTTTATTATTAGGTAGGAATTTATTCTTGGTTAGAAAATGTAAGATAAAAATAAAATCAATCTAAGAGGGAAAATAGACATCTTCCAAGATATAGAAAAAGTCCATCCAAATAATTTGTGATTTTGATTTTAAGTTTCAGTACTATGAAGAGCAGTTCGATAAATATATTTAAAGAAGAAGGTGGTAAAAAAAGAGTTTGGGGAAAGAGGTTAAATAAAGGTAAAAACTGCACACTAAAATTTATCAGTCTGGAAGTCAATAAAGAATAATACAGTACAAAGAAAATATGAGATCCACTATTCCCTGGACATTCTCCAAACATTCAGCATATTGCTACCTCTCACCCTAGTAATCCTACACTCCCCAAATACCAATTAGCAGTAATTATCTAATTGTAGTTCATAAGTCTTTAAAAATGAGGCTTTTAAATGTCTGCCATCAGCCTCATCTCACATACTTATTGCATCTTTTCTTTCTCATCAAAAAAGAAAAATCATCAAATTTAGAACACATAAGTGTTATATATATGTATGTAAATGTTACACACATATATATATATATACTTAAGTGAAATAATTATATGTACATGTGTGAGACATATATAAACACATATTTGTGTCTGTATATTTTTCTTATACATATCACCATGTATTCTATACAATGACATAAATGTGATATATATAATTTGCATCTGTGTGTATATATGATTATACATTTGTGAGCATGTATCGATCTGTGTGTGAATACACATACACACCAGAGAAAGATATTAGGAATGATAATAATTGTTCCCAGAGTAGAGGGTCATTCTACATTCTTGAATGTTGCCAGCCTACAAAAAAATGGTGACTCCTTTTCAAAACTCATCACAACAGGCTAACAAATGTTACTGGGGAAAAGTCACTGTATACACTGTCATGTAGATGAAGGTAAAATATAATTATACAGTAACATTTTCCCCAGTAAGAAAAAGCATTGGCATCCTGTGTTAAGAATAATGTACATACTTTGATTACTCAGAGTGATTTGTCTTGGGAATCCCTTATGGCTCTTGGAACCTGTCTTCCCTGAAGTTATCTTTCTGAAGGACACTTGAACTCACCAGGGTCTCTCAACTTGAAACAGAAGAGTTTCAAGAAGCAGCAACAATCTGGGTGATTTAGGGCCATGGTAAAGGCCAACAGTGAATGACACTGCAAAGAGCTTCTCTGCCTTTTAGAAATCTTTAAGTCATTTTTGAAAAAAAATTAGCTATCTTATGCCTAGAAAAACAAAATGATAGCACCCCTGTATGCAAAGTTCTCACTGCCATAATTTTTACAAGTTTGATGGTGGGGAGTGCAGAATGGGAGGTTCAATTTTCTTTTTCTCTGGGTCAACTTTGAAAAGGAGTGATTGCTTCTATAATACAGTCTCAGAGGAGTTTCTTTCTCTATGAGTGGCTCCTGTCAAGAAATAGCACATTGTTTAGAGATAGTCAAAAGGACAGTAATACTTCTCTTACATAAGTTGTAAAACCCATGAATGGAACTGGCACTCATGCCTCGATGGCTATATTTTGGTAATGGATGACAGTGTTTAACGAAAACATTGTCAATATGATAGCAACTCTAGCTGTCACAGTTTTAGGGCAAGAGTTCTGCAGGGGTAGAAGCTTAATAAGAGGTTGGTACTTCAGGGAAGATTAGATTAAGAAGAGATCAATAGAACAATTCAGTCCCACAGTTTTGATTATTATCTTTTCTAGAGGCTGAGGAGATATGTTTATTTTGATAGATTCTTTGGATTTCAGCATTTTCCAATATGGGTTACTATACAGAATTTATAGAATGAGCAGCTAAACAAACCCCAGTTATTATTTGGAGCTATGCTTTTAGCGAAAAGGTTTTCCTTTTGTATATGAAGGTGCCATTTATCTTATCCCTTCTTCTTTGAATTCATAGAAGATAGAAATCATTTTTGGCTGTTGAATTTCACAAGTAGATTTCTCTAGTGAACTGTTGAAGAACAAGCTCATTGCAATTGCTGGGTCAAGAAAAGCAATATGTAAAAATTGAGAGGGACTGAAATTATTTGTAAACTGGCTATGAGCAGCACCTTGGTAGAATGCATTATAAACTGGTCTTTGGATTTAGGAAAACTAGAGTTCAAGTCCTGCCTCTAATTCATGAACCCTATGTAACCTCGAAAATGGCAGGTTCAATGAAATTTTAATTGCTTGTAATGTCTTTCCTACTCTCTGGTTTCTATAGTTTTATTCTTTTGTTATGATGAACATGTGGGCCTTTTTTTCTTAGAATTTTGTAAATTGAATTCTATCCTTTACTCTAAGGAATATAAATCAAATAATGTTGCTTTCTATAGCATTTATACATGAATACATGCATTTATAGATTTAGATTATTCAGTAAAGCTTTTATTTCTGTGCTTAGGATCTTTAAACATTAGAATCTATTCCTCCATTCCTGTGGTTTCTGTGAGTTGTCCCTCATATTTATAATTCCAAAGGTAGGAGCACAAAAACACCTTTAAAAGGTCTATGATTCTTCCTCTTAAAGAACAACACATAGTTATGACCCTAGAAATTTCCAGACATTCCACAAACAACAAAATTTGAAATTTGGAATTGATTTTCAGTGGCTACCTAGTCCACTCAATAATCCAAAGAAATACTCTTGACAACATAACTTCACATTTAACATTTATAATTATCATATATTATTTCTTTAGCTCCTAAAATCAAACAAAAATGTTGCGCTTTCTTTTCTGACTTTATAAATTAAGTTTTGCCCATCTCAGTTGAATTAACACTATCTACAGAATTCTCTACATGCCCCTTGTTACTTAACTTTGAGTAAACCAGGTAATATTTCTCATTCATACTTCCATCTTGCTCAATCATAATTAATCATCAAAAATCCTAAAAAGGGTGTGATTTTGATGGATAAGGTAACAGACAATATCTTGTTCCCCAGCAACCATCATCTTGGAACCAATGAATTAAAAAAGGAGGAATGATCATCTCTACTATGGCAAAAAGAGAAATTTTCTTATATAAAAGTGAAAACTAAGATATATTTGAAGATATCATGGTATTCCAAAGGTGGAGTTGTTACATTATTATCCTAATATGGATGCAGGATTGGAGCAACATACATTACATTCCCAGCTCTAGTAAACAGTAAGGAATATCCTCTAACAGGTTTACTTTCACCATATAACTCTTGTGCATAGGTTTCCTTATCCTCTCCAATGGTGCAAAAGTTGGGTTTTTGCACCCTTGGGTAGCTATCTAATCCCTCATTTGGAGAAGCATTTAGTGTAAAATTAAAAAATTGAAATAGGAATGAGAAACTGATTATTTCATCATTTTTTACCTCCTCACAATGAGAGACAACATTCTAATTGCTTCAGGCAGTGGCAGTCTTATTGGACAAATCACTACATGTTTCCATTTTTTTGACAGTTCTCTAAGATTATGAATTATGGAGGATTTTTTCATCTTCATCAGAGAAAATTTTTTTCCTGTGAATTTCTCCACAATAATGAAATATCAAGTTTATAGCAAAAATGAAATAGAAGTGTATAATTTTGTTATGTAAATAATAAGACATGGCAAAAGTTAAATGAATGATATAGATTTATAAGGAATAAAGGAGAGCCTGAGAGACCATGTAGTTGTATTTCCTGATTTCAATCAGTGTCACATTTAGTAGGACTTGACTTGGGGGGAAATGATTTTTACAGTTCTTTTCTATCTATCCTCCATTTTCCTTTGAGTTCTGTCTGCCATTCCCCTCCCACCCTTTGATGTCACTATGAGTGTTCTTATGTTGTCTCTAATAGTTAAGAATTTCTTCCATGATGAGGGGCATCTAGGTGGTCCAGTGGATAGAGTGTGGTACTTGAAGTCAGGAAGACCAGAATTCAAGTTCAGATGTAGATGTATACTAGATATGTGATCCTGAATAAGTTATTTTCCTTTTCTGTGCCTCAGTTTTTTCATCTGTAAAATATGCTTAAATATAACACATATTCTCCCAGAGCTGCTGTAAGAATAAAATGAGAAACTATAAAATTCTTTACATAACTTTAAGATTCATATAAATGCTAGGAGATATCATTAATACTAAGCTACAGAATAGAATCATGTTACAACTATCCATTGATATTTTCTCTATTCTTTGTTTGACCTTTTGACTTTTTTTCAAAGGTTCTCTGACCTATGAATGGCCATCCAGAACTCAAGGCATCATGGATTAGAATATTGCTTAATACAACATCTCTTATGTTCATCCTCTCCACCAGAAAGAGGGGGGCGGGAACAATGGGCTTCCTGCCTCCAGGGTATACTCCAGATTCTAAGCTATCAATCATATGAGAGAGAAAGACTTGCAAGTAGGAAATGGCAAAGACATGGATTTGCAAAAAGGGTCTAGTCACATGCACAGAACTGAAAGAACTGTTCCAGAAGAAGAAGGGATATTTCACATATAATCTAAAAACATTTAATAAACATATTCTATGTACCAGGTCCTGTAACAAGTTCTGGAGTAGAAAAAGAGGTAAATAATACTCTCTGCCCTCAAGGAAAATATAATATAAGGGAGGAGAAAATGCCCAATCAAATCTATAAATGCAAGCTAGTTCTTGGCTAAACAGGAAAAAAATTAACAAAAGAAAAGTATTGAAAATAACAGGTAATGGAGATTGCTTCCAAAAGATAGTGGAATTTTATCAAGGAATAAAATCAAAGAGGTCAGTAGGTGATACAGATGATGGAAAGCATTTCAGGAATGGGGACAGCCAGAGAGAATGACCAGATCCAAGAGACAGTGTGTCCTGTTAGTGGAATAGCTAGGAGACCAGTGTAACCGGATCAAAGAGTAGATTTTTTGGAGTAAAGAACAATAAGATTGGAAAGGTAGGAAGAGAGGTAAGTTATGAAGGACTTTTAAAGCCAAATAGGATATTTAGTATTTCTATCTGCCTGGAAGCAATAAGAAGCCAGTGGAATTTATGGAGTAGGAAAGTAACATGATCTAATCTGTGCTTTAGTAAAGTTAGAATGGAGAGACTTGAGGCAGGACCATCAACAGGATATTAAAATAATCAAGGTTCAAGGTGCTCAATACTTGCGTGAGAGTGACAGTGTCAGAAGAGAAAATGGAGCATATTATGGAGATTAAATGGGCAGATTTGTCACTTGCTTGAAAATGAAGGGGTGGGATATAGTGAGGAATCCAGGATGAGTTCTAGGATGTGAGTCTGTGGTACTGGAAAGAAGGTGCTGACTTCTACAATAACAAGCAATGTAGAGGGGGGATTATGGGAAAATATAACAGATAATAATTTTTGAGTTTGAGCATAGTTAGTTAAAAATATCCCTTGAACCTCCATTTCAAGATTTTTGAAAGGCAGTTGGAAATGTGGAATTGGAAGTGAGCAGACATATTTGGGTAGGAAGGAATAGATTTGATAATTATAGACAGATCATTGACTATACCAATAACAAAACCAACAGAAATATGATCATCAGAAAAAGTTTTTGAAAAAACATACCACTAATTCCTACTAAAAACAATAGAAAATAATGGAATAAATGGAACATTTCTTAAAATGATAAATAGCATCTATCTACAACCATCAGCAAGCATTATCTATAATGGGGATAAGTTTGAAGCCTTCCAAATAAAATCAAGAGTGAAAGAAGAACACTCATTATCACTACTACTATTAATTAGAGTAGGTAAAGAGGAAATAAGCGTTCACTTTTTGCAGATGAAAATCATAAGCAGAGAGATAGATGATAATGAAATCCATGAGAACTGATGAGATCACTAAGTGAAATATCATAGAGGGATAAGAATATAGGGCCCAGGACAGATCCCTGTTGGATATTGATAGTTAGAGAGTGTGATCTGGATGGGGATCTAGAAAAGGAGAAAAAGAAAGAGTAGTCAGATAGGTAGGAAGAAAAATAGAAATGAGTGTCATCCAGAAAATCTTTAGAGAAAAGTTGACAATGAATAGAAAGTGATCAGTAATGTCAAAGGCTGCAGAGAGCAAAAAGCCATTGGATTTGGCAATTAAAAGATCACTTACTTTGAAGAGAAAAGTTTCATTGGAATGATAAGGTCAGAAGCCAGACTGTAAGAGAATGAGAGGAGGGAAAGCTGAAGCACTTATTCTATTTGACCTTTTCAAGCAGTTTAGCTACAAAGGACAGAATGGAAGGGTCAAGGGAGGTTTTGTTCAAATTAGTGCATATGTGGGCATGCTCATTTTTTAAAATTTTATTTAGACTATTTTTCCATTGTTAGAGGATTCATGTTCTTTCCCTCCTCTCTAGCCTCTGCCCTCCTGGAGCTGACAAGCAATTCCACTGCATTATACATATGTCATTTTTCAAAACCTATTTCCATATTATTCATATTTGTGATAGAGTGATCATTTAAAAGCCAAAATCCCCAATCATATACCCATTGAACCATGTGATCAACCATTTGTTTTTCTTCTGTGTTTCTGCTCCCACAGTTCTTTCTCTGGATGTGGATAGTTTTCTTTCTCATAAGTCCCTCAGGATTGTCCTGGGTTGTTGCATTGCTACTATTAAAGAAGTCCATTAAATTTGATTGTACACAGTGTTTCAGTTTCTGTGTATTCCTTGTTCTGTTCATTTCACTCTGTGTCAATTCCTGGAAGTCTTTCCAGTTCAAGAAGACATCCTTCAGTTCATCATTCCTTAAAGCACAATAATATTCCATCACCATCAGATACCACATCTTGTTCAGCCATACCCCAATCAAGGTATTTTTTACCACTATACAAAGCATGACAATAAGTACTTTTGTACAAGTATTTTTTTCTTATTATCTCTCTGAGGTACAAACCCTGTAGTGATATTGCTGGATCAAAGATTATGCATTCTTTTATAGCCCTTTGGGCATAATTCCAAATTGCCTTCTCGAATGGTTGGATCAATTCAGAACTTCACCAGCGGTGCATTAACATCTTTGGGCATGTTTAAAGACAGTAGGAAATGAGCCAGTAGACAGGAAGAGGTTGAAAATTTATGTGAGTCAGGATGAGAGAGGTGATGACCTATTGAATCTATTGGACAAGATGGGATAATATGGGATCATTTCAACAAGTAGAAGGCACTAAAGGATAGAAGATTCATAAAAGTAGAGAATGGGGTATTTATGATAAATTATCTACTTTTTCTCTTTTTAATGAATTTAATTTTTTCAATTATTAGAAATCATTTTTGACCATTTTTGACTTTTGTAATTTAGATTCTATCCCTCCTTCCCAGAGGATTTAAATAGTTTGATAAATGTTGTACCAGTGCATTCATGCAATGCCTATTTCTATATTCCTCATGTTGTGACTGAAGACACACATCACATACATAATTTTAAAAAAATTATGAAGGAAATAAACTGAAGGATATAATGCTTTAATCTGCAATCAGATCATTACATTTCCTTCTTTGGCTATTAACAGCTGTTTATTGTTGTTGCTGATATTTTGAGTGTGTGTGTGTGTTTTTATAATCATGTGCCCTTTAGGGTAATCTTGGAACTTGATTTGTTGATAATACTTTAGTTTTCACGGTTGATCATTATACTATATTTCTGTTACTGTATACACTGTTCTCCTGGCTTTGCATATTTCTTTCTGTCAATTCATTTGAGTCTTCCAGATTTTTCTGAACTCATCCTGTTCATCATTTCTTATGGTGGAAAAGTTTTTCATTACAACCATATGTTCAGCGTATTCCCTGAATATTGAACACCACCTCAGTTTCCAATTCTTTGCCACTACAAAAAGAGTTGCTGAAAATGTTTTTGTACAAATAGATCCTTTCCCCCTACCTCTGATCTCTCAAATTTATTTTTTCTCTTTTTAGTCCATTCTTTTTCTCTCCTTTCAGCTTTCCCCTGCTCACAAATGTTTTTGCTTTTATTTATCCACCTCTTTGAGTTCCCCCTACCTTTAGTCAGCTCTACATTTTGTGTTTGCCTTTCTCCTTTTTACTTTCCCATTGGGTAAGATAGATTTCTATACCCACCTGAAAGTGGATGTTATTCCCATTTCGTACCAATTTCAATGGGAGTAAGGTTCAAGAATTGCCTACCACCCCTTCATCTTCCCTTCCACTCAACTGAAGTCTTTCCTCTTGGAACATTCTAAACCCAGCTGGCAATAAAAGAGTACTAACACTCATGGGGTTTGAGGCTTCTCATCTGAGAGGACTGGCTGTGAACTGGCAGTAGTAAATGGCAATCTTTCTGCATAGAATAAAAGTACCAGGAATATTCCCTATCAGTTTTTCCTTAAGAAATATGCTGTTCTCAGCAGGCAACAGAAGACTCAGGATAATTCTTCCTACCCTAATATCCATCATACATATTAGACTATAAACTCCTTGAGAGCATTGTTTTATTATACTTAACTTTGTGAGTCCTGCAACATTTGGCTTGCTGCTTTCTACATAGCAGGCAATTAGTGCAGAATTGAATAAATTCAGTACTTTTGGAGAAATTATTCATTAGAATGTTCATTATTTTTGGACATCATTCATGTGTTACCCTAGTAGATTATATTGTGCATTTCAAATGCTCTCTCATCTAGCCCAGAAATACATATGAAATTGGAATTGCTGATAATGGAAAACAATGAGAAAGAGAAGACAGTCTTAAAAAGTTGAAAATATTGTTCTAAATCCTATTTTATATAGCAGTATTGGATCATCACAAAAGACTAATGGAAAGAAGATGTCAAACTAGAAGGGAAAAAGCTAAATACAAGTAGAAAAGTGTCAGAAGTGTAGCATAGGAGGTTTCCTGTAAAGTTATATCATCAGAAGAAAAAGAAATTGAAGGGATTAAAGTAGGCAATGAGGAGAGTATATCACTTTTTGCAGATGATATGATGGTACACTTAAAGAACCCCAGAAAATCAACTAAACGTTAGTGGAAATAGTTAACAACTTTAGTAAAGTAAGCCCACATAAATCATCAGCATTTCTATATATTTCCAACACAACTCAGCAGCAGGAGTTAGAAAGAAAAACTCCATTTAAAATCACTCTAGACGATATAAAATATTTAGGAATGTATCTGCCAAAACAAACACAGGAATTATATAAACACAAATACAAAACACTTTTTACACAATTAAAACTAGATCTAAACAATTGGAAAGACATAAATTGCTCCAGGGTAGGATGAACTAATATAATAAAAATGACAATCCTTCCTATACTAATCTATTCAGTGCCATACTTATAAAATTACCAAAACATTTTTATAGAATTGGAAATAATTATAACAAAGTTCATGTGGAAGAACAAGAGATCAAGAATATCAAGTGAAATAATGAAAAAGAATGTGAAGGATGGAGGTATAGCAGTATCAGTTCTCAAACTGTACTATAAAGCAGTGGTCATCAAAACAATATGGTACTGGGTAAGAGACAGAAGTGTGGATCAATGGAATAGAGTAGGGGCAAATGACTTCAGTAAGCTAGTATTTGATAAACCCCAAGCCCACAGCTTTTGGCACAAGAACTTACTATCTGACAAAAAGTGCTGGGAAAATTGGAAAACAGGAAAACAGGGAGGGATTAGATGTTAGATCAATATCCTATATCCTATACCAAGATAAGTTCAAAATGGATAACTGACTTTAATATGAATAGTGAAGTTATAAATAAATTATATGAACATAGATAAGTATACCTGCCAGATCTGTGGGAAAGGAAGGAATTTAAAACCAAGCAAAATGTAAAATGAATGAGTTTTATTATATCAAATTTAAAAGGTTTTGTACACACAAAACCAATGCAACTAAAATTAGAAGGGAAGCAACAATTTTTTATAACAAAACTCTGACAAAGGTTTAATTTGCCAAATTTATAAAACTAAGTCAACTTTACAAAAAATTAAGTCTTTCCTCAATTGACAAATGGTCAAGGCACATGAATAGGCAGTTTTCATATGATGAAATCAAAACTGTCAATAAACACAAGAAAAAGTATTCTAAGTCCCTCCTGATTAGAAAAATACAGATTAAAACAACTCTAAGGTACTACCACCTCACACCTGCCAGATTGGCCCAAATGACAGCAAATGAAAGTGATAAGTGTTGTGGGGGATATGGCAAAATTGGGTCACTAATACCCTGTTGGTAGAATTGAGAATTGGTTCAAGCATTCTGGAAGGCAATTTGGTACTATGCTCAAAGGGCTTTAAATGACTGTCTGCCCTTTGACCCAGCTATACCACTGCTGGGTTTGTAAACCAAAGAGCTAATAAGGAAAAAGACTTATATAAAAATATTTATAGCTGCACTCTTTGTGGTGGCAAAAAATTGGAAAATGAGGCGTATCCATCAATTGGGGAATGGATGAATAAATTGTGGTATATGTTGGTGATGGAATATTATTGTGCTAAAAGGAATAAAGAAATGGAGGAATTCCATGTGAACTGGAAAGACCTGCAGAAACTGATGTAGTGTTAAAGGAACAGAACCAGAACATTGTACACAGAGACTGATACATTATGGCACGATCAAATGTAATAGATTTTTCTACCAGCAGCAATGCAATGACACAGGAAAAGTCAGAGGAACTTATGAGAAAGAATGCTATCCACATCCAGAGAAAGAATTGTGGAACCAGAAATACATTAGACAAATATATGCTAGATCACATAGTGCAATAGGGATGTGATGAGGTTTTTGATGTTAAAGGATCACTCTACTGCAAATACGAATAGCATAGATATAACCCAGTGGAACTACTTTTTGGCTTTGGGAGTGGGGAGGAGAAAGCAGGGGAGAGGGGATTATGAATCATGTAACCATGGAAAAATATTCTAAATCATAATAATAATAAAAAGAAAGTTATATTATCTAGGAGGGCTGAAGAAGCAGTGGGAAATGGGGAAGTCTTAATTAAGCAAACAGAATCCTATTTTTACCAAAAACATTAAAAGAACAAGGAAAACAGTTGTGGCCAAAACGGAACAGATTATCATTATGTATCTATGCATGTATTTAGTATTTTCCTCATTTCTTAATGATTTCCTCCTTACAGCACCTATTCATTGTCACTCACTTGTTTAGTCCTTGGAAAACTTTCAGTCATGGGAGATAGGGAGTAGGGTAGAAATTTTCAGCATATGATTCTAGAAAACTGCAATATATTTGGATTTCTCCATAACTGTCTTTGCTTAAGAAATTATATTGGTATACTAATGATAACAATGCATAATCACCCAATCAGCAATTTATAAATATTTATTTTATCTATACTCTGTGCATAGAACTATGAGAGGTGCTATGGTAATTTAAAAATAATTAAAAACTCTGTCTAGTGTCAAGGCATTCAGTCAATAGACATTTATTAAGCACCTAATAAGTGCCAGGCACAATGCTAAGTTCAAAGAGTACATAATCCAATTGAGAAGATAAATATATAATACATATGCATACACATATAAATATATGCTTACTCAGAAAAAGTCAAATAAACATTTTAAAAAGTTAAATTAGTGACATTAAATAATTCAGAAAAATTATTAAAGAAATGTTAATACTAAATTATAACAATAATTTACTTTTATATTCTCCTTTATAGATTACAAACTACGTTTCTTTATAAAATATATTGTATTACATTTACTAATTCTTTGGTTGAATTAAATAAAATTGATTAAAGAGGTGGGGAATGTCCTGGATCTAAGTTGTAAAGAGAATAATCTGAATAGAGTAAAAGTAAAGTTTTCCATGACGTATTTGAGGGAGTTATTGGGTCAGAAGTGCATATTCACTTCTTGTTTTGATTTTGTTATTTTAGTCATTTTTTTCATACAGTTCAATGTAAATTCATATTATAGTAATTAGTGTATGGAAGATTGGCTTTTTGCATTCTTCATTTTCAAGGGTTTTGCAATAGGGAATGAGAAAATTATACCTTATACAAACAGATCAGAAAATAAATACATTCCTTTCATTTCTTAGGTTTCCTTTTCTCCCCTTCAATGATATATTTACCTTAGTAGACAAGTCAACACTTTTTTCCAATTCTAATGTTTGGAGAATTATTTTCTTCAGTGAATTTCTGTGTATTTTTGCATTGGGGCAATTTTATTTTTATTATATATATTTTATTTTTTATAGATTACATCTAGGTATAATTTTAATATTTATTTTCTGATATTTTGCAATCTATGTTCTCTCTCTCCTATTCACCCCATCCCTCCTTCATGGAGATAGGTAATATGATATAGGCTGTACTTATTTTAGCATATAACACATTTCCATATTTTTCAAATTGTGAAAGAAGATACAAATTGCTTACACTAGAGAAAAATTCATGGAATAGAAAAAGAAAGAACATTTTGTTTTTTGTTTTAATTTGTATTTGTATTCTGTTGCACACACATATATTTGTATATATATACATATTTGTATGTATATATATACATGTATATTTTTTGTCATGACTCTCTTGGAGTTGTCCTGGATCTTTAACCTGTTGATAATAGTTGTCATTCACAGTTCTTTTTAAGGCAACAGGATCTGAAATGAAAATAGGCTAACCATTAATTCATTGCTTTACTATCCTATTATGAAGAACTCAAGACTTATATGGATTTTGGTCTAATACAGATTATAGCCAAATACTTCTTGTGACAACCCTTGGGTAAAAGCATCAAGCAATTTTTTTTTCATTTTCCATAGGGGAAACAATTAGGTTCGATAGAGAACATCATGTTGCTCAGAATGTGAATAATGCAAGTATATTTATTCTTATATATTTAATGTGAGTTAGTTATATTTAAAATACAGTTGCTCAATCTAAAATCAATAAAAAACATAAACCAAGATTCCATATTTAAAGGTGATAATAAATTAAAATTTGGGTATTGGTCTTTTATATGCAAGAACTTTTTTAGATACTTAATCATCCAGCTTAGAGCCATATACATTGCTAAAATAATTAAAGCCTTAAATTTGTAATGGTTTTTTGTTTTGTTGAAGTGATTTTCAGTAATAAACCAATGAGTAATAAAGAGATAGACAACCCATTTCTTTTACTTCACTTGCACAGATCAATACTCTATTTGAGGACAAGGGCAACTATACTGTAAATGATGTTCTCAAAGAGTGGTTGGCCCTTGACAATTCTGACTAATTTTCTTTTGTTTTTGTTGGTTCTTCTAAATTCTAATGGAAAACAGAAGCATGCTGATGAATCAGTTGAGCCCAGAACACCTGTTATGATTGTTACAGAAAGTAGCAGTAATATTTCACAAATCTTTATATTTTAAAATTTGTAAATGTTAAGGCAGTATGTAGAGCTCAAGTATTTGTCATAGATTAAGGTTTAAAAATAAAAGGTTTATTTATGTTTCCAAGACAAATTCTTTAATTTGATCTCTCCTACCTAACAACCTTTGACTCATGGTTCTTCAATAGAGGAATATATGGAAAGTCCTTTATGGAGGGTTTTGGGGAAATTGATCTTTAAGAAAATGTTATTTTAAGGATTCAAAAAAAAAGTAAAAAAATCAGGGACAAAATGATTGCTACAAAAAAAAGCTTGTCAGATATAGTTTCTATTTTTAGCTTTCTGTACTCATATCAATATTCAGGTAAATTCCTGAATCCAGCTATGTGTTAGTTCTTAGGTTAGTTACTTAGATAATATTGCAAGTGACGTAATTTACAGGTACCTGACAGAAAGGTGTTTGAAGCAACACAAAGCAGGTAATCTCTTCTGCTGATAGGCAAATTGAATTTTTTTCCCTTTTGGAGGTAGTGGGATTCAAAGATACCCAGAGGATAGTAACCTTTCCTTATTCCAATATTCCTGAGCTAAAAGAGAAAGAGGAAGCATAAAATACCCAGCCCATATTCCCCCTCATTAGTAATGAAATAATATCCTGCCACCATACTTAGCATCTAATTTTCATGCCCACCAACATTCTGAGGATGCTCCAAGAAGTAAAAATTCCAGATATACTATTAGCTAGGACAGTGTTCAGTACCTAGTGTGAAACATAAGTGACAATGATGCTGAATACATAGACTAGGCAGTCATTTAGCTAAATTTGTTTCTATTCCCAGAACAATGCTAAGGAAGGAAATTACATTATCCCAAATGATTCTTTTTTTCAGAAGCTTAGAGTTTCTCAGACAAAAGACCTACTGACCTGTTACCAAATATATTCAAAGTCTTTGCCCTATACCACCTTTTAGAATTAATGTTAAAACTTCAGTACTCTAATTGTAAGGAATTATCACAGTGAAATATAGAATAAGCTAATTTTATAGATGACAAACTATTTAAAAACTTATTTCCAAAATATTCAATTAGTATTTAAAGTAAATTTATGTATAATTAATATTATCATTATGTATCATTTCAATTTCTGTTTGAAGATAATTATCAAGTCTTCCGTTTGAAGATGTTATTAAAATGAATGAGGCTTTTCCTGGTTCTCTCAATTGCTGATGTCTTCTCATCCATCCAACCTTCATGTCCCTGCCATGGTTACTCACATATACTTTGTATATGTTTTATACATACATATATATGTGCATGTTGTTCCCCATTAGAATGAGATCTTCTTGAAGTCAGGAACTGTCTCATTTTTATCTCTGCATCCCCAGTGTCTACAACAATGGAATTGTTGATTCTTGGAATTATAGCAATTATCAATACAAACTAACATATATGATAGTTAATAAGATTTTATATTTGTACAAAGCTATTAAGAGAAATCCTTTGGAAACAATGAAAGGTTAGCACAAACCTTAGCCAGAAAATAGCACACAGATAGCCAGTTTAGCATTTAAAGACCTTGATATAATAGAGGAAGTACTCAAACATATTGAAATATTGGCTTCAAGTGCCAGTAAACATGGGTATTGGAGTGCCTCAGGATTAGAATTAGTCATCTCTTATCATTTCAGTTCATTATATACAACAATATAATTGAAGATGATTAGATAGAGGTAGATTGACTGAAAATTGATGACAGGTCCTCAGAGTAGATGTAGAGGGATGTATTTATTAATTTAATCAATTGTTAGGAAGCTGCAAATTTCTCTACAAGAATTTTGGCTTCTTAAAAAAATGAATGACCATGCTTCTTTTGTTAGCAAACTAATTATGAAAAAATAATTCCAAATGAAGTATAATTCTTCAATGAATTTGGCAAAAGCATGGCATTTGGATTAAAATGAGTGGAATATGAAGCTATAAAAAGGAATGAATGCTATTTAAAAAGCAAAGATGACACAACTTCAATTGATAACACACAACTGTTTTAACACAATGTAGTTTTAAAAATAGAATGACCCAAGTTTTTGTGTGTCTCTGGCAAAAAAAAATAGACTTGAAATAAGTAAGATTCCACCTTAATTCCTTGATTCATTTTTAAACAAATACAATGTATTTTGAGCAGCTTTTATGTGTGACTCTGAGAAATATCTAAGAAAGTACAGAAAATATAGGCTTTGTCTGTATTTCAGTAGTGTTAGATTATAGATATGACTGTCTAGTTCAAGACATTATACCATTTAATTCAGTGAATTTCAATAGTAAAACCCAAAAGTTACTTTGATGGTAGTCATGAGCAGTCAATATAGAAAAAGAACCATTAATTTCTACAGAATATTTTTTGCACTCAATATGAACCATCAGTCTCAGTAGGAACTAATGACTTGTATTTTAAAGCACCAATATGAGGTTTGCAATTTAGGCTTTAAAATTTTAATTAAACAATAATCTTCAGTAAATTTGTAAATTAGCAATAATTTACACTTTCATAAAATGAACTTCTATAAAACCTTATATTATTTGATTTCCCCAAAATAATCTATGAATTGAACAGTAAAAGGATTAATGTTAACTATTTTGTAAATGAAGAAATGGAAATTAACATTGTTTAAATTATATGCCTACTGTTACACAGCTAGTGTCCTGCAGAACTAGGAATTGAAAGTAGGTTTTCCTCTCATTTAAAATTTAATGCTCTTTTCATTTTGTTATGGAAAGCACCAAAAGACATGAGTATATCAGTACAAATATATGTGCTTTCCCCCAACT
Source organism: Gracilinanus agilis (assembly GCF_016433145.1). Lineage (NCBI taxonomy): Eukaryota > Metazoa > Chordata > Mammalia > Didelphimorphia > Didelphidae > Gracilinanus > Gracilinanus agilis. The sequence continues at coordinate 223,440,041 of NC_058132.1, forward strand.
GATACAGATTATCAGGTCTTCTACCACTCAGTATTGAAGAGTCATTTTGGGGTACTGAGAGATTTAATAAATTTCCATGATTACACAGCTAGTCTGTAAACAAAGCCAAATTTAAACCCAGGTCATTTTTCTCTCTGATGTTGGTCCTCTATCCTGTCTGGGAAGATAGTTTCTTATTAAGAGTCTCAGTTTTCACCTGAAAAACAACTTTTATTTTAGAGCCAAAAGGACTTCAGTGAAGAATGTATCATCAGTTTGTTGGAGCTAACAAAAAGAGTAATAACAAAGGTCAATCAACCCCATTCTAGTTCTTCAGAGATCACAGAAGTATTCCCAGCATCGGTCTCAAATGTGTAATGTGTAAACAAGCAATAGAGAGGCAAATAGAGAGATGATTTGGGGAAAATGGGAACTGTGGCAGGAAGTAGAATAATTATTCCATGTTGCCAAATTGTCACCACCACCACCTTTATGGATATATATATATGTATATATATATATATATAT
>NC_058132.1:223455535-223484059 GCF_016433145.1 Gracilinanus agilis
TATATATATGTATATATATATATATTTATCCAAGATTGAATTCTTTGCCAGATCCAGGAGGGGGTAGGGAATAAGGGAAGGAGACAATCTGTATTATATAATTTTGGAAAATTTATGTGGAAATTTGTTATTAACATTTTTAAATAGAAATAAAACCTTTCACCTCCTGGAAAAAATCAATACTCAAGAGAAATATTTTCTTTTTAATTCATTTAAAAGATGAAACCCCAGGCACACCCAACAAAAAAAGATCAACTCAATTAGTTTTTAGCACAGGAAATATATCCTATTAACTCCCAAATTTGTAAACCAATTAGTAATGGATCAAAATAGTCAATACTGGAAATAAATGCATCAAATCAATACTGCAGTGGTATGCAAAGATTTATATGTTGATGTGAGTGAATTAAATTTGGTAAATGTTAACAGTTTTAAAATTTTATCCAAAGATATTTTTATTATATTGATTTGATTCTCTCTATACTAAAATATGCTTTATTTTACTTTTGTCAACTGAATTATCATAAAGAAGGAAAATTCATTTCCTTTCTTTTCATATTGATGCTGCAGTTTCCATCATTAAAGGACTACATTACTGTGCTACACTTCCTGCCCTAGTACTAGGAATCAGTGATTTCAGATGAAAACCTTGATTAGTGTAATCATTTACCTATGTATTCTTATAGGTTATATTTTAATAGTTCATAGAATCCAATGTAAGAGCATTTTTAAAAAATGAAAGTTGCTTATCTATCTTAAATATTTATAAATTTTAATTCTCACAAGTCACAGAATGTACAAAAATAAAAGATGAATATACTTTTTTTAGCTCCTAGGGGAATATAAAAATAGAACTAATTGTCTGAAATCACTATTCTTTTAAGATTTTAATAATTCCCAAAGCAAATTTGCACATCCACATAAATAAGATAGCTTCAGAATAATCCTGGAATTTCATAGATGGAAGATGAATACCAGCCTATTCCATATCTGAAACAGAATCCCCTCCATAATGCCCTTAGGCATTAGGAAAAGATCCATTGAAGAAAAGGCCATTTCCTCAAATGACAGATTATTCTATTTTAAGCTAGCTCTTATTTTTAAAAAAAAACATCTAACACACTCCCACCCTACACCCCCAAACCCCCAAAAAGAAACGAAAAAAATTTTCTTTATGTCAAAGCTAACTTTTTTCTCATTACAAATTCTGCCCATTTCTCCTAGAATTTCCTTCTAGATCCAAGCAAATCTATTGTAAGTCCTCTTCACGGACCTTTGAATACATGATGATTGCTATTATGTTCCTCAAAAGTTTTTACTTCTCCAGGCTAAAAATTAAAATTTAATAAAATTAAAAATTAAAAGACTTTATTTTTTTCCATTTTATCTCATCCTTTTAGATTAAGACCAGTGTTGATACCTATCAAAATGTTTTCTTATTCTTATGTCTAGAAGGACTCTCCTTTATAAAAAAATACAGAAATCAATAAATTGAAGATGAGTCATTACTACTCAGTATTATTCTTATTAATTTTAGTAGAGACAAATAATGCTGCTAGTTCACAGACCAGAAAAACAAACAAACCATTTTTTAAGAAAAAATGCAGTAGTCTTAGGATGGAGTGAAAGAGCTGAAGAACAAAACCATAACTTCCATGGCATTCACAGCTTGATTCCATTTAATGAGAATGATGAATTCCCTGAAGTGGTTGCATGTATTCAAATCCACACTATTCAAAGTTATCATTATGCAAAGCACTGGTATTGGTTTCAGTCCGATGGAAATATGCACTTCAAATATGAATAATTTGACCATTTTGGAGAACTCATTATTCATACTAATCAGGATGTAACTTCAAGAGCAGTGTTAGTAGCCTGAACATGCAGAAATCCCAGTAATTGCTCAACATCACTTATATGCGATTCTATATTCACTATGTTTATTATGACATAAACATAGCTAGTTACTGAATCCAGTGAAAATGCACTTCATTGAAAGTAAAAGATTTCTTCTAGAGGCTAGGGAACATTTCCCTTAACAATTCTGTCTAGCACTCAATGCAATATTTTTCTCAAGCAGATACTGAAATGTTGTTTTTTTTTTTTTTTTTGGTAATGTATTCCAATAGTAAGGACATATTTTTCTATATAAAGTAAAAATGGATTAGTAGGGATTAGTAATACACCCCACAGGTTCCTGTTCAGTAAAGGTATTTGTGTGTGGAGAAGGTAGGGAGTCCCATTTTAAATAATTATGCTCATACTGAAATTATTATTTCATGTTGCTTTAGATATAGGCCAAAAACACAAATTTTAATATCTAGGATAATAGAGGATGGAGAAGAATGGAGATGAGATAAGTTTAGCAGGGATATCAAGAACGAAAGTTTCAAATGGAAAAATAATTACCTTAAGCAGAGAATTCAGATATTGGAAGAGCATTATGGTAAGGAAATTAAGATCTATTGCAGTTAAAATACACACACACACACACACACACACATACATACACACATAATGATCTCCTTTACTTAAAACCTGTATCACTTCATTAATTTTCTTTTAAAACTTATATTGTTATTAATGATTGTGGACTATATTATGGCAAAAATCACATATAGTGTCTAACACATTTCAGTAAATAAATATTAAATTAAATATTATTTATTCAATAAATATTACTTTCTGTAGATAATTCCTAATCTGACCCACTAAAAATAGTGTTTGAAAAAATTCATCCATTGTCCCTCCTTGAAATAAATTCTCTTTTATTTTATTTTTTTTTAATTTAAATATTTCATTTTTTTTAGAAAAAATGTCCATGGTTATATAATTCTTGTTTTTACTTTCCCCTTCACCACCTCATCCCGCCCATACCCAACACACATTTCTACTGGTTTTAACATGTGTGATCAATCAAGACTTATTTACATATTATTGATAGTTGCATTGGTGTGGTTGTTTTGGGTCGACATCCCCAACCATGTCTGCATAAATCCATGTGTTCGAGCGGTTGTTTTTCTTTTGTGTTTCCACTCCTACAGTTCTTCCTCTGAATGTGGGTAGCTTTCTTTTCCATAAATCCCTCAAAATTGTCCTGGGTCGTTGCTTTGCTACCAGTAAAGAAGTCCATCACATTTGATTTTACCAAATTGTATCAGTCTCTGTGTACAATGTTCTTCTGGCTCCGCTCCTTTCACTTTACATCAATTCCTGGAGGTCTTTCCAGTTCACATGGAATTCCTCCAGTTTATTATTCCTTTCAGCACAATAGTATTCCATCATCAGCATATAACACAATTTGGTCAGCCATTCCCCAATTAAAGGGCATACCCTTGTTTTCCAGTTTTTTGCCACCACAAAAAGCACGGCTATAAATATTTTTGTACAAGTCTGCTTATCTATGATATTTTTGGGGTACAAATCCAACAATGGTATGGCTGGATCAAAGGGCAGGCAATCTTTTATAGCCCTTTGAGCATAGTTCCATCCAGAATGGTTGGATCAGTTCACAACTCCACCAGCAATGCATTAGTGTCCCAATTTTGCCACATCCCCTCCAACATTCATTACTCTCCCCTTCTCTCATTTTAGCCAATCTGCTAGGTGTGAGGTGATACCTCAGAGATTTGCATTTTTGATTTGCATTTCTCTAATTATTAGAGATTTAGAACACATTTTCATGCGCTTATTGATAGTTTTGATTTCTTTATCTGAAAATTGCCTATTCATGTCCCTTGCTCATTTATGAATTAGGGAATGGCTTGATTTTTTATACAATTGATTTAGCTTCTTGTATATTTGAGTAATTAGACCTCTGTCAGAGTTTTTTGTTATAAAGATTTTTTTCCAGTTTGTTGTTTTCCCGTCTGATTTTGGTTGCATTGTTTTTGTTAATAAAGTAAGACTTCAGAGAACTTAAATATCATCTAAATTTGTACTCTAAAAATTCTTTATATTCTCCAGTTTTTCTTTTAATATTCTCACTAAATTAAATTTAATATTCTTACTAAATAAAAGAATAGGTGACATTGTGTTGATTCAGATCTTAAAGAGCAATGAAATATGTTGCTCTCTAACTAATATTCATGTAGGGACAGATACATTTTGCACTGGCAAAAATGCTAAACAGATAATACTTGTGGTAGAAAAGTTTATGTAATTGCACCAGGATTTAGAATGTGTGTTCTTAATCATTTTTCAGCCATGGGCCCTTCTGGTAGTATGGTGTTACTTATGGTTACTTTCTCAAAATGATTTTTAATACATAAAGATCATATAATTATCAAGGAAATAATTATATTGAAATATAGTTTAAAATCTTTCAAAAATAACTTTGTGAATTTCTGTTTAAGGACTCCTATTCCGATTTCTGGTGAAGTATCTAAAGAAGAGACTGATTGCCTAGTGGTTTTAGCTAATTTATATTCTTGATGTGAGGTGAATTTGAATTACTGGAAAGATAATGGGAAGCAAATAGAGTCTCCTCATCTCAACCCACCATGACCCCTTCGTGAATGTATTAAGGAGAGGTTTCAAAATAGTTTGAGGGAAAGCAAACTAAGAATTCAACAATCATATATTTATTTTAACTATGTGTGAGGCATTGATTTGGGTACTAAGTATACAAGACAAAAAAATGTGGTCATTTCTTGCCTTTGAGTACCATATTCTATCTTTCATATTAAATTATGAATGTGATTTATGTGAATTCATCAGCTCATTAGCTTTAAACCTATGTATTACCTATTTTAATTCATTTGATACAATAGTTAAACTCCCTGTTTATCTCAGCAGTACAGTAATAAGGTACTTTTTTGGTTCATATTACTGATTTCTTCATCTCACTTTGGCCTTTCTGCAATTATGCCAAGTATAATCAACATAGATTATGGTTTTCAGTACCTCTTGAAAAAATTATTTTCCTTGATATTTCTAAAAGGACAACATTATTGAGCTTAGGTAAATGAAATGTCACAAAAATCAATTTTTTTTGATCATCAACGATAAACCACAGCTTGAAATAGTTGAAATTAGCAAAAGAAAAAAAATGGTTCCTGATAGTCATAGGGAAAGTCAGCTTTAAGAATCACATAGCCACCTTTCCTTCTCCATCAAATTAAAAATGTCCAAGAAAACCCTAACTTTAACTTCTAACCATAATCATTCAAATGTGACTTTAAGCTAATTTATCACTTTTGTTTAGGAACAAGAATTTATGTTCAATATGAGATATATTTTAATATATTTCCATTATGACTTTTATTTATTTATTTTGATTGATTATTGTAGTTCTTTTATTTTATTTATTTTTTAAAAAAAATTTATTATTTTTTAAACATTTATTAATATTCGTTTTTAACATAGTTACATGATTCATGCTCCTACTTTCCCCTTCACCCCCCGCACCACACCCCTCATAGCCCACGCACATTTCCACTGGTTTTATCATGTGTTGTTGATCAAAACCTATTTCCAAATTGTTTATAGTTGCATTGGTGTGGTGGTTTCGAGTCTACATCCCCAATCATGTCCTCCTCAGCCCATGCGTTCAGGCAGTTGTTTTTCTTATATGTTTCCTCTCTTGCAGTCCTTCCTCTGAATGTGGGCAGCATTCTTTACCATAAATCCCTCAGAGCTGTCCTGTGTCATTGCATTGCTGCTGGTACAGAAGTCCATTACATTCGATTTTACCATAATATATCAGTCTCTGTGTACAGTGTTCTTCTGGCTCTGCTCCTCTCACTCTGCATCAGTTCCTGGAGGTCTTTCCAGTTCACCTGGAACTCCTCCAGTTTATTATTCCTTTGAGCACAATAGTATTCCATCACTAGCATATCCCACAATTTGTTCAGCCATTCCCCAATTGAAGGACATGCCCTCCTTTTCCAGATTTTTGCCACCACAAAAAGCACAGCTATAAATATTTCTGTACAAGTCTGTTTATCTATGATCTCTTTGGGGTACAAGCCCCACAATGGTATGGCTGGATCAAAGGGCAGGCATTCTTTTATAGCCCTTTGAGCATAGTTCCAAATTTCCAGCCAGAATGGTTGGATCAGTTCACAACTCCACCAGCAATGTATTAATGTCCCAATTTTGCCACATCCCCTCCAGCATTCATTACTTTCCCCTTCTTTCATTTTAGCCAATCTGCTAGGTGTGAGGTGATACCTCAGAGTTGTTTTGATTTGCATTTCTCTAATTAGTAGAGATTTAGAACACTTTCTCATGTGCTTATTGATACTTTGGGTTTCTTTACCTGAAAATTGCCTATTCATGTCTCTTGCCCATTTGTCAATTGGCGAATGGCTTGATTTTTTATACAATTCCTTTAACTCCTTGTATATTTGAGTAATTAGACCCCTGTCAGAGTTTTTTGTTATAAAGATTTTTTCCCAATTTGTTGTTTCCCTTCTGATTTTGACTACATTGTTTTTGTTTGTATAAATGGGAAATCTGAAAAAATGTATATGATGTGTGAGATTTTAAGATTTATTGTTAATTTTTGTTTTATATTTATGTCATAGAAATTTCTGAATATGAATCTTCTCATATCTTCACCTTCTCCTGAATCTTTCTTTTCACTACCAATAACAGTAACATTTAAATAAAAACCAACTGTCAGAATAAATACATCTGTGTTTCTATGCAAACATTCTACACCAAATTTCCCACTCTCTCTTATAAAAGGAAAGAAGGATATATTTCTTCATCTCTTCTTTAGTCATAATAATTAAGTCTTCTGTTTTCTTCTATTTTCTTTTTGGTTACTTCTCTGTGTACTGATTCCCAGTTTTAGGCTACTTCATTTTACATTATTTCACACAAGTCTTCACAGGTTTCTCTGAATTCATTTTTTCCATTATTTCTTCAGGCATCATAATATTTAATTATATTCACATAGTAGGGTTTATTTAGCAGTTCCTCAACTGAATAATAGTGTTTAGTTACATATTTTTGCTACTATAAAAAAGTCCTTCTTTGAATTTTTGTGACTTTTCTTGCCTTGAATAGTATGTCTAGAAGCTGGATTACTGAATCCAATGTTATTGATATCTTAGCCACTTATTTTTAGCATGATTTTAAATTGCTTTCCAAAATAGATAAATCAATTCTTGACCTCAGCCATCATATACTAGCATGGATAATCCCACAGCTCCTCCACATACAAATACTTCCTTACTTTTTGAAATATTTTTTGTGATTGCTAGATATGAAATAAAAGACTAAAATTGGGTTTTTGCATTTCTTTTTCTATTGATTATTTGAATCATTCTTTCATATGTTTGTAAATAAGCTGTTTGAGAGCTTTTTATTGATATCATTTCATCATCTATCTATTGATTAATAAAGAGCTTGAGTTCTCATTTTAATTGTCTATCTTGTATATCACACTTTTATTATATTTTATATAAATATCTTCCAAATGACCATTTCTTTTTACTATGAATTTTACTGAATTTTCTTTGCAAACATTTTCAGATTCATGTAAACTATATATATATTTATATATATTAATTTCACACATCTTTTCATCATTCAGAATCTTTTATTTCTTAAATAATTATTTTTAGTCATAGTTGTAAAATTACTTCCTTTTTGTCTCCTCTAAGTAGAAGTAAAAAAGTTACAACCTTTAATATTTAGGTCACATATTCATTCAGAATACTTTTGGCATATAGTAAATGCTGCCAATGTAAATTTATTTGTTAAAAAACTACTCTCCAATTTTTTCAGCATTTTTTGTCAAAAAGCATCCTTCTCCAATAATTACTATTCTGGCATTGAAAATTAATTTTCATAAGTAGGATTTGCTTTATATTTCAATTTTGAGAGACCAAGATTCATGAATCAAATTTATATCACCACCATACTGGTATAAAATGAGAATTTACATTTAACAAGAATTAAAAGCATACAGTTAAATTACAACTATGAAGAACAAATCTTAGAATGAGAAGGAAAATAATTCTAGCAAATTCAAAATTTCTCAAAGATATTCTATGAATTGTGTACTAATTATATCCTAAGTTCTAAAATTGTTCCCAGAACAGAGTTATTTTTGATTATATTCCTTGCCAATTCCTTTTCTATCAAGATTATCTTGTAACTTGAAATAACTGAATAGTTTTAGGATATGCACGACTTTGTACACAAATTGTACCTTGAAGATCTTTGGCAAAGAATATAGAGGTATAAATTAATTTGAAATGAATGGAGACTCTTGCTTAAGTAACTTGAATTGCTATTAATGATATGTTTTCTTCCCACCTATTGTCACCCACAACTCTCTTCATTAATGCCAAACAATTGATGAACAACATCTTTATGTTATTTCATCTGAATAGATCTTAGGTTCTTTGAAGGTAGGGATTGTAGTTATTTTTTTCTTTGAATCTATTATACCAAGGACATATTTTGACATGGAGTAGGCACATATGGATCTTGTTGATTAATTAATTGCCATTCTTGCAAAACTTACTTCTCAATGGTATAATCCTTATATACCCTTGCCTCTATCTATTGTCTCAATATAGATTCATTTGTGAAATAGAGTTATATAAAATATAAAATTAATTGTTTTACTGAAATGATTCAGTAACTCCCCTTAGACTAAACACTATGTTGTCATTTCTTACTACATTTCAAAGTTATTAAAATGTATGAACTATGTGTACGGAGGATTGTTAAAGTGCTATAAGTAAACTTATCACTTCTGTATTGACTGCATTCTTAGATAATATGTGTGTGTTCAATGATAATTGACATCATACTTAGCTTCAGGAGATTACTGAATCTATGTTAACGAAAGATGTGAAATTTAATGTGATTAATTCTCCCTAAAAAATGAAGAATCAAATGTTGAACCTAGGGAAATGTCTTCAATTATTATTAAAGAATCTCACAATTGTAAGTGACCTAAAGATGATTTAGTTCATATATGAGCAAGAAATATTTATCATATCCCCAAGTGGTCATCCAGCAATAACTTGGTTGTATAGTAGTGCACTTCCCTCTTTAAATTTCCTTGAGGGCAAAGAACACATCATCATTTTTGTAGCCTTTTCAACTAGGCATATTGAATAGGTAATTTAAAATTTAAAAAAAAAACCTTGCAAAGGACCCTAAAAATATAAATGAAGATATTCCTTTTACATCAGTAATATGTCTAAGGGAATTAGGTGAAAAAGCAAAGACTAAGAAGTTTTATTTTCTGATTATGCTGCTGGCTAATGGACAATCAAACATCAGAGATACCCTTCTTTTCCCACGAAGTGTGGTGGACACATTATCATGCTTGATTTGTTTTTAAAAATAAAAATAAATAATAAAAATAACAAAATTAATCTGGGAGAACAAAAAATCAAGATTATCATGGGAATTAATGGGGAGGAAGGAAAGTGTCCTAATTGTAGCAGATCTCAAACTGTACTGTAAAGCAGCAATAATCAAAACAATCCAGCATTGGCTAAGAAATAGAAGAATGGATTAATGGAATAGATTAGATATACAATATAAAGGGATAAATAACTTTAGCAATGTTGTATTTGATAAACCCAAAGATTCCAACTTTTGTGATAAAAACTATCTAATAAAAACTGCTAGGAAAACTGGAAGACAATATGGCAGAAATTAGGTATAGAACAGTATCTCACGCCTTATAAAAAGATAAAGTCAAAATGATAAATGATTTAAATATAAAGGATGATACCATAAGCAAATTAAGTGAATATAGAATCATTGACCTGTCAGATCTATGGAGGAGAAGGGAAGAATTATGACAAAACAAGAGATAGAGAGCATTATCAAATATAAAATAAATAATTTTGAATTTATTATTTTTGTACAAATCAAAGTAACTGGCATAAGAAGGGAAACAACAAAGTGGGAAAATTTTTTCGGCAAATTTCTGAAGAAGGTCTCATTTCTCAACTATATAGAGAATAAAGTCAAATTTATAAGAATATAAGTCATTCCCCAATTGACAAATGGTCAAAAAATAGAACAAATAGTTTTCAGATGATAATCATATAAAAGTTTTCTAAATCACTCTTGATTAGAGAAAAGCATATTGAAACAACTATGAGGTACCATCTCATACCTATCAGATTGGTCAATATGACATTAAAAGAAAATGATAAATGTTGGAAGGGATGTGGCAAAATCAGGTCAATAATGCATTGATGGTGGAGTTGTGAACTGATCCAACCATTCTGAATGCCAATTTAGAATTAAGCCCAAGGAACTATAAAACTGTTCATGCCTTTTGATCTTGTAACACCACTACTAAATCTTTATCCCAAAGAGATAAAAAAGGGGAAAAGACCTACTTGTACAAAATTATTTATAGAAGCTCTTCTTTTGGGCAGCAAAGAATTATCTATTGAGGTCCATTAATAGGGGAATGGCTGAACAAATTGTGGTATATGGTGGTGATAGAATACTATTATAATAATAAGAAATGATGAGCATGATGATTATAGAAAAATCTAGAAAGATCTACATGAATTGATGCAGAGTGAAATAAGCAGAACCAGGAGAACATCGTACAGAGTAACAGCAATACCGTACAATGGTACAACTGTGAAAGACTTAGCTACTCTTAGCCATAAAATGCTCTAGGACAGTGCTGGTGAAACTTTTAGAAATTAGGTGTCCAAAATGCACCTTCAAGCCACTTGTGAGACCCTCCCCCCCATTATCCCATACAGGAGGGAGGAAGAGCTCTGACTGCTAAAAGAACCGGTGGGGCATGTGAACATTGTCCTTAGGCATGGTGGAGAGGGGGAACAGAACAGCCCCCTCTTGCATGTCAGCACATGCATGTAGCATCTTTGCCAACTCAGCTCTAGGACAATTGAAAAGGACTTATGGAAAAACAAATTCTATCTGGCTCCAGAGAAAAAGCCTTTGGAACAAGAATAAAGATCAATGCATGCTATTTTTCACATTCATTTGTTTGTGTTTTTGTTGTGTGATTTTAGCTTTCTATATTCTCTTACAATGATGAACAATATGGAAATAAGTTTTGCATGGTAATACATCTAATCAAATTGTTTACCATCACCAGGAATGGGGAGGCAAGAAAGGGAAGTAAACAATTTGGATTCTATAATTTCAGAAATCATACATTGAAAATTATTATTTCATGTAATTGGGAAAATAAGATATAAAATTATACTAAAAATGAATGCTGTAAGGGTAAAATGTCTTGTGATAAAAATCATATTGTCATTTTCAGTTGTATCCTGCAAAATAAATTCTAAACTTTAGTTTTGAAAATCATTTTGAAAAGGTCTATGTCTATCTACACTTGGGTAGAATGCCTTTGTGCTTCTCAATCTTCATTTAAGTGAACATTTACTTTTCTGCGATCTCTTTTCCCTCTATTTGGCAATTCCTTCAATTATTTCTCCATCTTTTAATCTTACCAAGTATATTAAAAAGTTCAGGCAGCTTACCTGTCAAAGTATGCCATTAAAAAAAAGAACCTCTAATAATAGTTCATAGTCTTTGATATCATTTTTTTCAGGAGATAATACCTTAGATTATTTGAAACAGTTTGTTAAAATACAAACAAAAACTCCACAATTTTTTATTCATAGACCAAATAATGAAATATCCTCAGATGAAAATATAGAATTTTTAATTTTCATAGAAGCAAGGCATCTCATCCTCCAATGTTATACTAATATTTCACGCAAACTTCAACATCAGCTTTTTTTGATTTTAAAAAAATGAGTACTCTCTCATTTGAATTTAAGTATTCTGCCTTTAAAAAAACCACTTCTAAATTCTTATTCAGAAGGACTAATTCAAAAGCAAATGTAAGAAAGCATTTATTTATCATCCTTTTGCACATGATTCCCAAATCTACATTTATAGAGCTTATTTCTCTCCTGATTTGTAGTCTTACATGACCAACTGTCAGATTAGCATTGGGGTAGCTATGTGCCAAAGTTGATCTGGTACTAGAACATTAGTCTAGAAGTCATCTTTCTGTATTCAGATCTAGCCTGGATATTTACTAACTGTGTGACCCTGGGTAAGTAGCTTAACTATGTCTGCTTCCATTCCTTATTTGTAAAGTGAGCTGGAAAAGGAAATACTAAACTATTCTAGTATCTTTGCCAAAAAAAAACCCTCAAAATTGTTAAGAGTCAAATACAACTAAACAGTACTACCTATATAGTCAAATCAATTAATCTTAAATTCAATCTACAGAGAATTTGAGTAATAACTTTGAGAAGTTTTTTTAAAATAAAATGTGATTAAAATCTGTTAAAATATTTGGGTTTCTTGTCCCAAATTGAAGGTCAAGGATTTATATTTATCAAAATAATAATATATGTTTCAAGACAGGTATGGGTTTGTAAGCTCTCAGTTTATTAATTCCCATTTATTATTACTTCCATATTTTCTATTTTGAGATCAATATGAAGTACTAGCATTTTGAAAGAAACTTTATAATGCATAGACCAAAGACACCTTAGAAAGACACAGTTTTGCCTCCAACTCATTTGATGAATAAATTGCAAACCAATAATTGTTGCTGCTGCTTATATATTAAAATGTAAATTCTTCCTGATTTCTTTAATGTTGATACATCAGCTCTTATCATGGGCTCCACTTGGTCACTTCCTCCCTAGCATTCAGAAGTCCAGGGTTTACCAATACCAAAAAGTGTTATCTTTGTTGTATCACTTAGCATCTATGCCTCTTGCCTGAGGTAAAGTGACTTTTTTAAAGAAATAAAGTGACTGAAAACACTGTTAAAAATAATGGTGATCAAATTCTATGAGCAAAATGGTAAGTTATTTTAATTAAATAATTCACTTCCCAACACTTGGGAAAATACATCTTACTATAGAGAAAGAGTCTCCATAAGTACACAGGCATTCTACCCAAGTGTAAAAGGGACATATAGACCTTTTTAAAATTTTCAAAATTAAAGTTTAGAATTTATTTAAGCAGGCAGGATGCAACTGAAAATGACAATATGATTTTATGACAAGACGTTTTTACCCTGACAACATTCAAATTTCATTTGCATTCTAGAGTTTATTTCAGCTTTTTAAGGAATATATTGTTGAGTTGAAGCTAAATTTCATTTTTAGCTGACATAAAATCCTCACATGTAAGAAAGGGTAGGATATATAAACCTTTACTTATATTCTTAACCCTGTTTGAATTCTCTTTGACCTATGCTCAAAGTCTTGGCCATTTGATTTAAAAATAAATATTGCTATGGTGACAACTCAGCTGCATTTCCATTCTTCTATTTCAATTTTAAATTTAATTCTCCTTGCTTGGCTTTATCCTAATCAAAGACCATATAACTTTGATCATTCACAACAGTGTATGAGTTTCCCAAACCAGAATTGCCTGGATGAAAGCAGAGCTTTAAAGTCAGATGCATTCCTGAGCCAGAGTGGTTCGAGTTTAGATCAAGGCAAACCTGAACATATCCAGGCTGAAAAATAAAACATACATCTTTTATAAGCCTTTGACATGACCCGATGCTTTTCACATTAAAATCTCAAGGAGAAAGTATCTGAGATCAAATAATAGAAATAATAAAATATGGGAAATAGAAAAGGTTTCTGGAAAGTACTGCTTGTCATTTTCGATGGTGTTAGTGAATGAGGAATTTTGAGGTAAATATTATTTCCAATGCAAATCCGAAAATAATTAAAAATGACACCCCAAATCTTCAACTTTAAAACTCTTTTCCCCATCCTCATCTTATTGTACTTCACTTGACCTGAGAGATTACTAGAATTTGCTATTCAGTAGTACTTCCTATCTTTTACATTTCAATTTTTTCATTGTCAATTTACATATGTTCAAAACTGTAGCCATGAAAATGATAATTATCCCAGTTATTCCTAACTTATTTCCAAAATTCCACATATTGTTTTGTAGTATCTTTAAATTAATAATGATCATTCTTATAAGAAAATTATATAATTTCCCATCATACTATAATTCACTATATCTTCTGTCTTCTTGCCATTTATTAAAATGAAATGCAATTTTTTTGGATATTTGATTGGGGAGGAGAGTTGACTGAAAAAAAATTTACTTAGAAAATCTATTCAAGAGAATTTGTCAGGGAATGCTTTGTCTGTTATTAGTCAGGAAAAGAGGAAACCACTTCCATCCAACCTCAAGCCCTTTCAAAGTCACTCTTCAAGAAATTTAAGTAAATCTTATTCATCATAAAATTCAAAATCTTATAAACACTCAGCTTGCCCTTGCTCAACTTGTCTTTGGCTAAAACTGTAGAGAAAACATTGCTTTTTAAATACTCCAGTGTTCCTTTAAGTCTCTTTTACCAGTTAAGCAGACTGCATCCTAATTTTATGGTTAATTTGCTTCTTATATAAACTGCAGAGTTTAAAATGCAAGGGGCCATTCTCTTCCTGATGTGTGGGCGTTGCTCCTATTAATGATAATAAAAGACTTAATTAGCAGTTGGCGATTACATACACTGTGTTCCTCTTTCATTAACAGTTACTACTAACCCTAGTGAGCAATACTGCACAAGTTCCAATGGTCAGGCACATTTTCAAATCATTCAAGTGTTTTAGAGCATAATCTTCAAACTATAACTTACAAAGTAAAAAATAACATACAAAGGTCTAAAATGGAGATGAAATTTAAATCTAATACGTACAGCAAATTTCCATTTGGCAAAACCTGATATGGAGTATTATTGTAAAACAGCCTGCCTCTATTGCTCTTGGAGGAGTGTTTAATAAGGATAAATGTCCTTCCTCCCTTCAAAATTCAGCTAACTGATCACTGTTGACACAGGACTTTTCTGGACACAGAGTAGTTAATTATTCCCAGCAAAAAAACAAGTTTTAATAAATATATTTTAATGTTTACTTATACGTAAATGTTGACCCTGTTTCCTTGTCCTCGCAGAGTATTTCCTTGAGGATTTTGCTGTTCTGTCATTTCGGTTATGTCCAACTCTTTGTGACTCCGTTTTAGCTTTTCTTGGTTAATATAGGGGAGTGTTTTTCCATCTCTTTCTCCAACTCATTTTATAGATAAGGAAACTGAGGCAAATTTAACTTTAATTTAAATTTATTTTATTTTAAAACAGAATTAAGTGACTTGTCCATTGTCAGAGAGATGGTAAATGTCTGAGGACAGATTCAAATTTACATAAATGAGTTTTCCTGACTCTAGGTTCTATACATTGTGGATAGGATATATCTTAACAATAACTTTGCGCCTCAGGTACCTAACACACTACCTTGTATACAGGAAGTAGTGATGAGATGGGTATGAACTCAACTGAATCATACAAAGAGACATAAAAATCAAAATTATTAGCCCTTTTCCAAATCAG
This sequence comes from Gracilinanus agilis, assembly GCF_016433145.1. NCBI lineage: Eukaryota > Metazoa > Chordata > Mammalia > Didelphimorphia > Didelphidae > Gracilinanus > Gracilinanus agilis. The sequence goes on from NC_058132.1 coordinate 223,470,906, forward strand.
GACTACAATGGGATTTTATTGTGAACTACTATGCTCTTCAACATAGAAGAAAATATAAACAGTATTCAAATAAGTTATTATCTTACAAAATATTAGCTCTAACCCTTTTTTATGATGTTTACATCTAGTGTTGGAAAACAAACATTTTTTTAAGGAAAAGAAGTCACTTTTAAACTATAGCCACAAATTTATTTTCCTGCATTTGAAAACTATGCTAGAGGTAATATGTACAAATAATAGAAGCAATCTGATGCAAGAATAATTAACAATTTGTGACATAGTCTTCCAATTTCTTTTCCTGTTTCATATTTTCAAAATATAGTTTAAAATCTCTCATGAATTTCAATTAAAATAAATTCATTTCATTAATGCAATTAATGTAATGTAAATAATGTAATGAAGATGATCGATGTTAATAATTAATCACAAACATTTTTATTTTTGTAAATACTTTCCTTAACAGGAATGTAAATCTCATCAGACTTACAAGTCTCATTTATAGGCTTCAGTGACTAGTATTTCACAGAAGATATTGACAACTTCATGGATTTAGATATTCTCTGTAAGAATTCAGAAATATCCACCATGGAAAGAAATGCAAAAAAAAAAAAAACAACAGTAAATATCATCATTGAGATCATATTTATATAATGTAAATTATCTCTAAAAGTAAGATATATATCTATGTATATATGACTTTATACATGTCTACATCCACATAGCATGAATACATATGTGACATGTGTAAACATACATGTGTTATATAGCTTTGTGTACACATAGATGCCTATACATACATGTTTACAAAATGTATATCTTTATAAATCATATTCACATAGACATGTCCATATATGCAATGTATTCTATATGTACATGTATGTTTATGTATGTCTTATGCTTTGTTAAACACCAGTGTGCACATATATGGTGTTATAACAACATATGAGTAAATGAATAAATTTAGCTAATGGCTTATTTTGAAAATTCTAATCTATACCTATATCTATATATCTATATATCTATATCTATATCTATCTATCTATATATATATATGTATATATTCAGGAGAGGAAAAAAATTCATGGAATTTCAGAGAAATGCCTATCTGGATACCTTCACCCAGTTGTCTTATTTGGTTTTCAATTAATTACTGTGGTATAGGCTTGATAAAATCAAATGAAGGAGGATTTAAAATAATGGATATGTGAGCCTCTGTGTCTTTTCAAAGATTGCATGATACTCTCATAGCTAAACTTTTATAGAGCACCACCAGTGTTCAATAAAGGAATAACTCAATGGTATATAAATAGAAATATTGCTAAATTAGATTAAGTTCCAACAAGGAAGAGGATTAAAATGTTTCAGAAAAAATATAGCTTAAGAAAAAAGGAAGTTTCCAAAGCCTTGGGGAATTTTAAAGGCCCCCTCAAAATGGTGTGCAGTGGTTCTTATGACCTCAGTGCCCTGAGGTCTGGATTGAAGTAGATGATTGGTAATTGCTTGTTGCTATAGTTTGGTTTTTTATTTTATTAACTGTCGAAATAGCCTCCTGACTCATGTCTTTGCTTCTGGCCTATTCTCTTTTCAATATATTCTCCACAAGACTAACAAATTATTGTTCCTCAAATACATATCTAACAAGACCACTCTACTACTCAAAAATCTTTAGCTTCTTATTATTGTCTTTAAGATTAAAAACAAATTCTTCAGTCAAACTTTTAAAGCTGTCTGAAATCTGGCTCCTACCTACTTTTCTAGTCTTATTTTAAATTAATCTCCTATTCAGGGTATGCTGGTAAATGTTTAACAATCAGCTCTCCAGGGAAGAGGGCTTTGTACTCATAACACACTTTTAATTTGAATCTATTTTATCAATATTTTCTCATCAATTAATTACATTTAGACAATCAACAAAACAGAAGAACCCTAGTTTTAAATGCTTGCTAATTTTCGAGATATTTTGCTTAGGTTGAAAATTTATCAATTAATCAGAAAAGGATTATTGGAAATTGTAACAATAGTTAATCTGGGAAAATTTGTTTAAAACAACTTAAAAAAGTTCAGCAGTTACCTCTCTCTAGAGATCTTTTTATCACCTCCAGATAATTTGATAATGACGATAATGATGGTTTAGTTGATAAAAAAGAAGTGGACACTGACATGTCTTTCTGTCAGCTCATGATGCTGCTACTGCTGCTGCTGTGTCTCTTGCAGCATGGAGTTTATTATATATACTTCAATACTCACTTCGCACAAAAGAACGCCCCAAAACTTAACATTTGCGCAGAAACACATGTCATATCAAAACACAAAGAGTCTCAATAGCTTCCAAAAAGAACAAGGCTAAGGTCGAACTTCCGCTGGGTCCTTATTAGAAAGCTGTGACAGGGAATATTTTCTCCGGGGCGAAATGCCCCTCCTGGAGGAATTTATGACCTTGAGTGTTTAAACTACTTTTGAAACAAAAACAGTTGTATTTCTGACCAAAGGAGAGAATGTTAACCTCTTAACAGCTGGATTGTTAGGAACTTAAAGCTTTTCATTAAGGAAAGTTATGGATCAGAAAAGGAGTCAAAAGAGGAGCCTCAGATTTTTTTATCTATTAGAGGCTGTTTCTCTTATTGGCTTCCCACAGCTCTCATGCATCAGTTGGAGATGGTTCCATCATACCTTATGCATACTATCATGATATATTTAATGTAGGTTCCTTTAAGAGACTTTGATGCACATATACACATACTGTGGCTAGTTCAGCAACAGCTCCTTTAATTGATTGCAGTTTTGGAACCAGACTTTCCTTGGTTGTAACTGTGCTCTTGTTTTGACTCTACTAATGGCATTCAGTGAAAGATAATGTGAGAGGAGAGACATCAGACTCTTTTCTTCTAAGACCAACATGTGACTCTCAGAATCCCAGGATCAATTCTCTGTTTGACTCATTATTTGTTATTTTATTTCAAGTAAAGTATACTATTTTGGAGACACAAATCGTATGAGTTTTGAAATGTAGGAAGAAGTCCCTTAGGATACAGGAACCCAGCAAGTCCATCAGTTCAGAGGTGTAAAGTATTTCAGCCAGTCCAAAGCTGATTCCTTTAAAATCAAATAAATAAAATCAAATAAAAAACTCCTCCAAAACTTCTAGACCCAGCAAAGCAGTAGCAGAGTTAAAAACTTATCTAGTGTCAGTACCATATGTGAACATTAACTTGGAAGGATAAATACTAGGTAGAAAGTTTGTTAACACTTAGTTTACTTTCCTCAGAGATTGAGGTGCTATAGAGAAGAATGTACCCCCAAGGTACATTGAGGATTAATCATTTCACATTTACTAATTTTTATGTATTCAAATCAATATCCCTTTCTGAAAACTTGTCATTGTTATATGGTTAAATAGAACTAGAGCTCTAGTTATTGTTGCCTAATAATAGGGTGAATATACCCAGAATAAAGGCTTGAGCAAATAGCATCTGGGAATGCATCTAAACTCCTCAGAGGTGCATCTAAAACCATAAGTGGAAGGTGTAGCAGCCTGGCTGAGAGATATTGAAGTCAGAACATATTCATTACCTAAGTGATTTGTGATTTTATCTAAACTAAATTTTGAAGATCCCTTTTCTGACTTTTGGTTCCTTATATATTTTTATTAAACTAGCAAATTATTTCAATTCATGTTTATCTTGCCTCATTATTAATAGATATCAATTCTATACTAATTAAAATAAGCTATATCTTTGAAATCAAATCTAATCAGACATTAGAAAAAATATCCAAATTCTATCTAGAAATGTGATCGTTTTAATTCAACTAAATATTATAGGTAGATCAAGAAATATTTGGATAAAGAGACTTAAGTTCAATCTAGTGTAGGCTAAGGAAAAAATAATAGGAAGGAATAGTAATGATTTGTGTTGTTATTCTTTCTTTAAATTAGCTGAATGGTTCTGTTTAGGTATTGGCTTATGGTGATCAAAGCCCAGAATTTTCTAACTTTTCATTAAATAGATAATGAATTAGAGAATATATTCATTTGGCTATAAATGTATTGGCATTAGAAAAAGAAACATTTTAGAAAATGACTAGAATTCAACATGTCTTCAATAGGAAAGAAGACAAATTATCTTAAATAATAAAATCTGAGTTTCATGAAGCTAAATTAGGTGTGGATTTAGGGAATTAAATTAAAGGTACAATTTTAAAACACTATGCATAAAATATTTAGAGGTTAGCATGAAAAACAAACTGAACATTAATCTTCCAACTCTGTTTTTGATAACTGATGTAGTAGTTAGTCCTTTTTATTTCCTTGCCTAGTCTTAAGTCAACCAAGACTGTTGTGATTAGGGGAGCTATTAGATTGCTAATCCTCGAGTAGTCATTCAAGGCAAAAGTAATAGATTAGAAATCTTGACCCTCATTCTACAGTAAGACTTTTTAATAAATTCAAGAGTTCTATTTGGTATGATGGTATTTATATTACAAAGTTATTTATAAAATGCCTGAATTCTAGCTGTGATTAAAGTGATGTCTATATGGAGTTTATGCATATTTTGTTTGGGTGATTTTTTTAGTAGATTTTAATCTGAAGCTATAGACTTCTTGGTACTATTTTGATACAGCCATAGAAAAGCATTTTTATGTCCTAAATTTGCATGGTAGGTGCAAAAAAGTTTTATAGAACTTTACAAAAAAGTGCTAAGTATATAAAGTTGGCAAGAATAAGTAGTTATCATGGCTTTGCTCTCATTTTATTCATATTAAAAACAGTACATTTCATGGATTAAAACTTTATTTTGCTTCAGAAAGATGTATATATTTTTGAAATTTCAATAATAGCAAGTTTGCTTATATCTATATAAAAATTATACATAGGGTTTGATAGCTTTGAACTATGGGTTTATAATCTTCTATCTCTATAATCCATTCCCCAAATAGGTGTTAAATTTCATTCTCTTCTATTCAAAACCTTTTCTGTGGCTCCTCATCAATGATACAGCCTTGCATTTCAAGTCCTTTATAGACTTCTTTAATATTATATCCCTTAAGGCATCTCTATGTTCTAGTCCAGTAATGGGTAAATTACGGCCTGCCGGCTAGATGAGGCCCCCTGAAATGTTCTATGCAGCCACACAACATTATTCTTAATCTGACAAATACAATGAATAGGATACAATAAAATGAAACTATGAAAGAGTTGCCTTAGGAACAGACTGACAGAGGAGCATTTCCTTTCCTTTGGCCCCTCTTTAAAAAGAATCACCCTAGACAATATAAAATACCTAGGAATCTATCTACCAAAACAAACACAGGAATTATATGAAAACAATTACAAAACACTTTCCAAACAAATAAAACTAGATCTAAACAATTGGAAAACCATTGATTGCTCATGGGTAGGACAAGCTAACATAATAAAAATGACCATTCTACCCAAAATAATTTACCTATTTAGTACCATACCTATCAAACTACCAAAAAACTTCTTTACTGAATTAGGAAAAACTATAACAAATTTCATTTGGAATAACAAAAGATCAAGAATATCAAGGGAAATAATGAAAAAAAATTGTGAAGGAAGGGGGCCTATCAGTACCAGATATTAAACTATAAAGCAGCAGTCATTAAATCAATATGGTACTGGCTAAGAGACAGAAGGGAGGATCAATAGAATAGACTTGGGGTAAATGACATCAGCAAGACAGTGGATGATAAACTCAAAGAGCCCAAATTTTGGGACATGAATCCACTATTTGACAAAAACTACTGGGAAATTTGGAAAACAATATGGGAGAGATTAGGTTTAGATCAACATCTCACACCCTACACCAAGATAAATTCAGAATGGGTAAATGACTTGAATATAAAGAGGGAAACTATAAATAAGTTAAATAAACACAGAATAGTATACTTGTCAGATCTCTGGGAAAGGAAAGATTTTAAAACCAACCAAGAGTTAGAGAAAATTGCAAAATGTAAATTAAATGGTTTTGATTATATTAAACTAAAAAGCTTTTGTACAAACAAAAACAATGCAGCCAAAATCAGAAGGGAAACAACAAATTGGGAAAAAATCTTTATAACAAAAAACTCTGACAGGGGTCTAATTACTCAAATGTACAAGGAGTTAAATCAATTGTATAAAAAGGCAAACCATTCCCCAATTGATAAATGGGCAAGAGACATGAATAGGCAATTTTCAGTTAAAGAAATCCAAAGTATCAATAAGCACATGAGAAAGTGTTCTAAATCTCTAATAATCAGAGAAATGCAAGTCAAAACAACTCTGAGGTATCACCTCACACCTAGAAGATTGGCTAAAATGAAAGAAGGGGAGAGTAATGAATGCTGGAGGGGATGTGGCAAAATTGGGACATTAATGCATTGCTGATGGAGTTGTGAACTGATCCAACCATTCTCGCTGGCAATTTGGAACTATGCTCAAAGGGCTATAAAGAAATGCCTGCCCTTTGATCCAGCCATACCATTGTTGGGTTTGTACCCCAAAGAGATCATAGATAAACAGACTTGTACGAAAATATTTATAGCTGCGCTTTTTGTGGTGGCAAAAATTGGAAAAGGAGGGTATGCCCTTCAATTGGGGAATGGCTGAACAAATTGTGGTATATGCTGGTGATGGAATACTACTGTGCTCAAAGGAATAATAAACTGGAGGAATTGCATGTGAACTGGAAAGACCTCCAGGAACTGTTGCAAAGTGAGAGGAGTAGAGCCAGAAGAACATTGTACACAGAGACTGATATACTGTGGTAAAATCAAATGTAATGGACTTCTGTACCAGCAGCAATGCTACCCACATTCAGAGGAAGGACTGCAAGAGAGGAAACATATAAGAAAAACAACTGCTTGGACACTTGGGGTGATGAGGACATGATTGGGGATGTGGACTCGAAACTACCACACCAATGCAATTAACAATTTGGAAATAAGTCTTGATCAATGACACGTGTTAAAAACAGTGGAAATGTGCATAGGCCATGGGTGGGGGGAGTGCAGGGGTTGAAGGGGAAAGTAGGAGCATGAATCATGTAACCATGTTAAAAATGAATATTAATAAATGGTTAAAAAAAGAATCTAGTAAATTCGGCCTACTGATTATACCCCAAATTCAACACTGCATCACCTGTGCTCTTTATAGCTGGAATGTCTATCCTCCTCATATATTCTATTAGTATCTTAGCTTCCTAGAAGGATCAGTTCCAGTGTCACTTCCTACTTCAAGCCTTTTGTCCTCCCCCTTAGTTCCTAATGTGTTTCCTATCATTTTTATAACACTTTCTATTTATGTATTTGTGAAGAGGTTGGATACACTCAATAGAGAATGTAAACTCCATGAGGGCAGGGACTTTTTATTTTTTGTCTTTATATATTAAGTATTTAGCACAGCACCTTTTACCTCGTGAAAAAAAAAATTGAACTGAATTGTATGCATATAACTCATGTGTACATATAACTTTATACTATTCTCTGAATTTATATTGCTCTGTAAAGACATAATATATTTGGCTCCTAAATCCATTTTTATATGCTGCTGGCCTTTTTACTTACCTAAAAGAATCTTTCTTTTAAGGAAAACCTTGCCAAAAAAACTATGGTTTATTGTGACAAGATTACTAGCCTAGACTACCTGCACTATTGACATCCCAATATAGATTTCCATTCCATCTCTGCTACATTTGACATTTTCCCCTGAGTGTAGTAGACTTTATTCTAAATTATAACTTCAGAAAACAAAATGACATGCTATATTCTGAAGCAAATTACTGAAACAATCTTAATTGAAGACTAGGTTTGTCATCTGTGAAAAAAACACTATTCTGCTTGCATAGAACAATATATATATATATATATATATATTATATCTGGCATATGTGATAATTAATGTTCCAGATGGTGGTCTAGCAGAACTGGTCAATATGGTTCACTAAGGGGGACTGTTAACTGATAATGACAAAGTTGCTTCAGCTGTGACACATTTAGAACAATCAACTGGCCTGGCTACAGAGAAACATATTGACTGGTCCTGTCATGAGTGTAGGCTGCAGCCACTTATTTCCAGGGTACAGATAGGTGGAATCTTAGTTCTCCAAGAGAGTTAATTAACCTCACATGAGTGAGCACTTAACTTAGAGAAGTTAGATCTTTAAAGAAGCAATCACCTAGACAATCCAAAATCCTATAGCTACTTTGCCAGAATTAATCAAGTAATTGAGAAAAATGTAGCTGCTTACCTAAATTACACATATTTATTATCTACACTGATTCAGTTCTCCAACCTTTCCTGTGCTGCCATGGTGGCATAATTGACTAATTTGACAATATTTATGGAGTTGTTCAATTGATTTGCTTAATTTGCATAATGAAATTGTCTTGTCAGGAAAATGGTCAGATCTGTCCTTAAATTAAAAAATCTCATTAATTTAGATGCTCAAATTATTGGTTTGACCTAGTACTATATATATATATATATATATATATATATACACATATAGATAGATAGATAGATAGATAGATAGATAGATAGATAGATAGATAGATAGATAGATATTGGGCTGTTTTCTCATGACACTATAAATAATAAAATGTATGTAGAAACAGTATATATATAGACATTGAAAGGATCCATATAAAGATCGCCCTCTACACTAGACCCTGAAAAGACAACCCCCAGGAATATAATAGCCAAATTCAAGAGCTTGCAAGTAAAAGAAAATATTTTACAAGGAACCAGAAAGAGACAATTCAGATATCAAGGAGCAACAATCAGCATCACACAGGATCTGGCTGCCTCCACACTAAAAGATCACAAGGCTTAGAATATGATATTCAGAAAGGCAAGAGAACTGGGTCTACAAACAAGGATCACCTACCCATCAAAACTGACTATATACTTCCAGGGGAAAGTTTGGGCATTATTTATCAAGATAGAAGATTTCCAAGTATTTTCACAGAAAAGACCAGGACTAAATGGAAAGTTCAATATCCAACCACAAAAATCAAGAGAAACATGTAAAGGTAAATAAGAAACAGAGGGGAAAGAAAGAGCTTTTATTTTTTAAATTTGCCTCTTTAAGGGCTTCAATAAAATCTAATTATTTGTATTCCTATGTGGATAAATGTTATGTATAATTCTCTGTAGTGAACTTTATTCACTATTATAGTATTCACTATTATAATAATTAGAAGAATTATTCATAGGGAGAGGTTGGAGTACGAAATGATCTAAGTTGATATGGGGGGTGGTAAGAGGGGGGTGAATAGTAGAGGACACCAAGAGAATGAATAAGAAAAAGAGGGTATTCTATTACACACAAAGAGGGCTTAGGAAGGGGAGGGGATGAATACTATTATAAGAAGGAGAGGAAGAGAGCATTAAGAGGTAATATTTAAACTTTACTCTCAGTGTAATTAACCCTGAGAAGGAAGAGTAGCTATATCCATTAGGATATAAAACTCTATCTAACCCTACTGAGAAAGTCAGAAGGGATAAACCAAAGGGAGCAAGGGAGTGGGGAGGTCAAAAAAGTGACGGGAGAAGAAGGGGGAAGGAATTTATTAGGTCTTAAAAATAAAAAGAGGGGAAAAATAAGGGAGGGGGTAGAAAGGGAAGTAAACCAAGGGAGGGGACAAGGGTTACTGGCTTAAAGAAAACCACTGGTTTAAAAGGAAATAGTATGAGAAGAAGGGGAAGAATTAGAAGATGATACCAAAATGTTGGGGAATACACAACTGATACTTATAACTCTGAATGTGAATGGGATGAACTCACCCATAAAATGGAAGCAAATAGCGGAGTGGATTAGAAACCAAAATCCTACCATATATTGTCTACAAGAAATACTTATGAGGTAGGTGGACAACACAGGTTTATTGTAAAGGGCTTGAACAAAATCTTTTGGGATTCAAATGAGAACAAGAAGGCAGGAGTGGCGATCATGATTTCTGACAAAGCCAGAGTACCTAGCAGATTGGCTAAAATTATAGTAGGGGAGAGTAATCAATGTTGGAGGGGATGTGGCCAAATTGGGACATTAATGTATTACCAATGGAGTTGTGAACTGATCCAACCATTCTGGATGGAACTATGCTCAAAGGGCTATAAAAGATTGCCTTCCCTTTGATCCAGCCATACCATTGTTGGGTTTGTACCCCAAAGACATCATAGATAAACAGACTTATATGAAAATATTTATAGCCATGCTTTTTGTGGCGGAAAAAAAATGGAAAATGAGGGGATGCCCTTCAACTGGGGAATGGCTGAACAAATTGTGGTATACTTTGGTGATGGAATACTATTGTGTTCAAAGGAGTAATAAACTGGATTCCATGTGAACTGGAAAGACCTCCAGGAATTGATGCAGAGCAAAAGGAGCGGAGCCAAAAGAACATTGTACACAGAGACCAATACACTGTGGTAAAATAGAATGTAATGGACGTCTGTACTAGCAGCAATGCAATGATCCATAACAATTCTGAGAGACTTATGGAAAAGAACACTACCCACATTCAGAGGAAGAACTGCAGGAGTGGAAACACAGAAGAAAAGCAACGTACATGATTGGGGATGGAGACTTGAAACTAAAACACCAATGCAACTATCAACAATTTGGAAATAGGTCTTGATCAATGACACATGTTAAAACCAGTGGAAATGCGCATTGGCTTTGGGGGGGAGGTTGGAGGGTGAAGGGGAAAGTAAGAGCATGAATCATGTAACCATGTTAATTTTTCTAAAAAAATATTACTAAATGTAAAAACATATAACAAATAAAAACAACATTAAAAAGTATGAACTATCATTATCCTCATTTACAGTTGAGAAAACTGAGGCAAAGAGAGGTTAAGTCATTTATCCAGGATGCTGCTCCTAGCATTTTTAAATAATATTTTTATTTTTAATTTTTTTCCATGTTTACATGATTCATTTTCTTTCCCTCCACTCTTCCCTCCACCTCCCAAAGCTGACAAGCAATTCCATTGGGTTATACAAATGTTATCACTTGATACCTATTTCCATATTATTCATTTTTGCTATAGCTATCTTTTAAAACCAAAACCCTATATCATATTCATATAAACAAGTGATAAGTCATGTTTTTATTCTGCATTTCTACTCCCACAGTTCTTTCTCTTGATATGGATAGCTTTCTTTCTCCTAAGTCCCCCTGGGATTGTACTGGTGCATTGCATTGCTACTAGTTGTAAAGTCCATTAAATTAGATTGTTCCACAATGTTTCACGCTCTGTGTACAGTGTTATCTTGGTTCTGTTCATTTCACTCTGCATCAGTTCTTGGAGGTTCTTCCAGTTCATATAGAAATCTTCCAGTTCTAGGAATTCCATGTGAACTAGAATGACCTCCAGGAATTGATGCAGAGTGAAAGGAGCAGAACCAGGAGAACAAATTGTACACAGAGATGGATACACCGTGGTACAATTGAACATAAGGGACTTCTCTACTAGCAGCAATGCAAGGATCCACAGCAAGGCTGAGGGACTTATGAGAAAGAAAACTAGTCATATTCAGAGGAAGAACTGTGGGAGGAGAAACACAGAAGAAAAACAACTGCAGGAACACATGGGCTGATGGGTATATTATTTGGGATGTAGATGATAAACGATAACTCTAGCCCAACTATCAATAATATGGAATTAGGTCTTGATCAATGATACATATAAAACCCAGTGGAATTGTGCTTTGGCTAAGGGGGATTAGGAGGGTTTGGGGGAGAGGGAAAGCACATGAAATATGTAACTAGGGGAAAATATTCAAAATAAAGACTTAAAAAAAATAAATCTTCCAGTTCATCATTCCTTACAGCACAAAAGTATTCAATCACCATCAGATACCACAATTTGTTCAGCCATTCCCCAATTGAAGGAGACCCCTTCATTTTCTAAATTTTTGCCAGCACAAAAAGTGCAACTATGAAAATTTTTGTATAATCATTTTTTGTTATCCATTTGGGTTACAAACCCATAAGTGGTAAGGATGGATCAAACAGCACACACTCTTTTAAAGCCTTTTGGTCACAATTCCAAATTATCTTCCAGAATGGGGATCAATTCACAACTCCCCAGCAGTGTATTAGTCTCCTAATTTTGCCACACACCCTCCAACATTTATTATTTCCCTTTACTGTCATACTGTCTAATCTGCTAGGTGCAAAGTGGTACCTCAGAGTTGTTTTGATTTGCATTTCTCTGATCAGGTGGGATTTGGAACACTTTTTCATGTGATTATTGATAGTTTTGATTTCTTCTTCTGAAAACTATCTATTCATGTCCCTTGAACAATTGTCAATTGGGGAATGGCTTGATTTCTTGTACATTTGACTTAGTTACTTATAATTTTGAGAAATTACACCTTTGTCAGAGATTTTTGTAATAAATTTTCCCCAGTTTGTTGTTTCCCTTCTAATTTTGGTTACATTGATTTTTACCTAGATCTTTTCTATTGATGATTTCTTGTGCCTTGCCTGTTTGACTTCCTTTGGTCCATTACCTTACTCTATCTATATGTGTCCTACTCTGTTCAGTTTTGTCTTAATTACTGACTTGGCTCTAACCATTTACTCCCAAGCTTAGACAGTTCTTTGAAGGGCACTCATTCTTCCATTCCCAGATTGCCTCAGAACTCTAAAGTCTACTAATGCAAGTAGAAGTGCTCTGAAAAGTCTAAAATGCTATTAAAAATCAGGCCGGCCTCAAAAGTTACTTGTTGCTAGGCAAACTGCATACATCAAATTGAAATAATTAACTTAAAGAAGGGGATGCTGATCAGAGAATAAAGTCTACATAATTCGGAGTGAATTCTCTGAATTTGGGCAGAACCCATCTGACTACAGATAAATAGATCTGATGTGTTTGTGTATGTGTGTGTGTGTGTGTGTGTGTGTGGTTGTGTGTTTTAAAGAAAGTTGGCAAAAGAAAAATTTCAAATTTATTCTCTTTTTCTTTCTCTTCAACCTCTCAGTTAAGCCTAGCTTAAGCCATCTCCTTTGATCATTTATGTTTTCAGAATTATAAATGGGCATTGTGGTAGTGCCAGCTATCTTTCTTTTGCTTCCTTCCTTCAGAATGCACTGTCAAATATATGTGTATATATATATATATATATATACATATATATATAT
>NC_058132.1:223486767-223647945 GCF_016433145.1 Gracilinanus agilis
ATATTATGAACATATTAATATGCATAAGGACAGTGTGACATTTTGGATAGAGAACTAGTTTGGGACCTAGAAAGATATAGGTTCAAGTCTTACCTTTTACACACACAGACTCTATGTCTCCAATTAACTTAGCCTATCAGTGCTCAAGGCCAGTATTGTCAAACTCAAATAGAAATATTCACTAAATCATACAAAGGGATCCATGAGTCTCCTATTACCTTATAGAACTGGGCTGTAAAAAATATTCAGCGAGGACTATACTTCCTCTGGTGGTAGAGCTTGCTGAGATTTTTACAGGGATGCTTGTCCACCTTTGGTGTCCACCTCTCCCTCAGCTCTTACTTGCAGCTCCAAGAGGATCTAAAATGCACGCTAGCCATACCCTCCCTGGGAAAATTGTTTCAACAGATGGACTAAACTAGGTTTAGAATAGCCAATAGATCTCAAAACTGCCTAAGAGTCACGGGGAATGACTGCCCCAAGCAGATGAAGACTTCTCCTGGTGGATTAAGCAGATGAGGACAATTTAATTCAATGGCCAGGAAGGTAGAAGAAGGAGGTCAGATATCAGAGAAAACAAGGGGAGTCACTGTATCCCAAACCACCGATTGTATTACCTTTTGTCCTGCCCCTGGACTTTGGCTTTGGAAGAAAGAGTGAGGATGGCCACTTTGTGCAACTTTACCTCACTTAAATCTACGTCATACACAAAGGAAAAACAATAAAAATAATAACCTTGGAAAAAAATTAATATCACATTTTATCCTGGTTCTAGTTCCACTAGGGAATGTTGTAGGTAGACTTTGACACCTCAGCTCTAAGCAACTTTCTAAGACAAGACGTGGCCAGGAAAAATATCAACTTCCATTGGCAGGAAAGAAAAAATAAAACTTCCTCATTGAGAGGTCCCTATACTAAAGGAATAGCAGCTTCAATTCCATCTCCTTATCAGCACACACATACTTTTATACACATGTATGTATATGTTCATACACATATCCATGTTATAGAAATATGTGTGTATATATGCATGTATGCATGTATATCTATACACACACACACACACACCTCTCTGAATATGTTGTTAAGAAATCACAAATTACCAGTTGTTGATAAGGCTCTCACTATTTCTGAGAAAGATGCAAATACATCTGAGGAAAATTCATAGGGTTTTAGAAAGCAAAATAAATCAGATTAAAAGTTGTTTTACTTAAGAGAAAAATATAAATTATGACAATAGAAAGTGCATGTTAGAGAAAAATCTAGGTTACTTTATAAAACAGAGGATAATTTCTTAGTTAATTATTTTAGTGAATTATCTTATATGTATGAATTACTTTCTGTCAGCTTAATGATGGAGAAGCAGAAAAACATAGAACCATAAAACAGACATTTATTTTTTTAAAACCCTTACCTTCCATCCTGGAGTCAATTCTGTGTATTGGATCCAAGGCAGAAGAGTGGTAAGGGAAGGCAATGGGGGTTAAGTGACTTGCCCAGGGTCACATAGCTAAGAAGTGTCTGAGGACAGATTTGAACCCAGGACTTCCCATCTCTAGGCCAGGCTCTCAGTCCACTGAGCTACCCAGCTGCCCCTAAGGCAGACATTTAAATAGAAGCAATGAAGTCCATATACATGCTTCCAAAGCCTCTCAGAGGGAAAAAGTCAACACCAGACATCAGAAAAATATTGCTCTCCTTTAGCAGAATTCAGATAGTCATTGAAAGCCTGTAGGGAGTTACTAGGGTGATTTGAGAACCATTTTATCTAGAACCAGGTAAGACACTAGATGCTCATGTTTGCCCCTTGAGGCAATATAGTGCAATAGAAAAAGAACTAGTTAAGGTATCAAAAGATGTGGGTTCAGATCCTTCTTTTTTCATTCATCACTGTGTGACATCACTTGATCTTTGCTCTTTACATATTTTAATTAATAATCAATTTTCGCCAATGTTTTTTAGCTTTCTTCACCCTCTATCTCAGACTTAGTTATGATAATTCCTTAATTTCTTAGAAATATGGCATTTTCATTAAGGCTATCATTTGAGATATTTTGTGTGGTTTATTTTTCCCTCTCCATTATATCTGCTAGCATAGTTAATTCATTTTTACTGTAATATTTTTCATTTTCATTTAATTTTAAAACTTTTAATTTTCTATGCTCATTAAAATAGATTTTTCTTATGCTTTTCAATGACTTCTTATTACTCTTTATATTTATATTATTTTTAAATTTTATATTAAAATTATATTTATATTATTATAATTACTTATATTGATTTTTATAGAGTATATGAAGTCTCTGGATCTTTTGATATTCCAACTCCAACAACAGCTACATGTCTCTTACACTACATGAAATCTAATAAAAAACTCAAGTAATGATTTGTGGAGTTCATCATTAAGTAACCTCTATGTTAGGCCAATATGCACCATGGAAAACTTTGATTTCAGGAACATGGAACATAATTTGAGAGTAAATCAGCACTAGGAACCAGACTTTGTATCAAGCTGGCAATTACGATGATAAGCCCTGGTAGTTTTACATTGTTGCTGAAATAATTTTTTTGTTTTGTTTTGATTTTTAATACCTAGAAATCCTCATATGAGAAAACTATTACTGAAGGAGACAATGACATGGGTGTATTAATGGATTAGGGTTTGGTGTAGGTGCAAAATTCACTTCCTCTATCACATCCCATCACATATATATTTCAGTTTTTATGGATGTATAACAAGGGGATCCTATGATACAACATAGTGATTCCATTGTCTTTGAAACTCAATATATTATTTTTTTCAATTTCAGTACTACAATAATAAATAAATACAACAATAAAGACTACAATAATTTCTTAACTAGACTGAAGGTCTGCTAGAACTCAGAACTTATACAGATTAGTAACTAGTTAATAAGCTTAGAGAACAATCCCTTTATTTTAAAATTGAGAACTTGAAACCCAGGGAAAAAAAATTAAACGACTTGACAAAGGTCACATAGAAAATGAGAAGCATTGCTTGGATGTCAATTCGGTTTTTTCTAATTCCAAATCTGTTGCTTTTTCCATGATCAAATTTAGCCTCTTATAATGTAACAGTCTTATCAAAATGATGAACAGGCATACCCCTGATGGATCCTTATTTTTTCCCTCTGATAGTCAAAACAATAATTCCTCATATGAGAACATTCATTAGCTTAGTATTTTAATCCACATATTTTCTATGTACTATAATGGTTACTATTTTCCAAAGAAATTTTATAGTTATTTAGCATAAATCATCTTAAGAACTTTTATATCTCTAAAACTAAGGCATGATAATCCATTATTTCTTTATTTAAAATGTATCCTCTGCTTGTCTCCAATAAAAAAAATTACTAACAATTTAACTAAACCACCAAAGAGATACTGAATATGTGAATTATTCACAAGAAAAAAATTAAAAACCATCAAAGATAAAACTACTGTAAAGTTCAAAAAGTAACATTTTTTAAATTGACAAATAAATTTACATGAAATGAAGTATCTGATTTAATGAGTTAATCCACATAACCAGATTTAGATTTAACTTGAATTTTTGAAAATCAGTTTTCCACCTATTTGAAATGTTATAGCAATAATACAAAAAAAAACAATGAGGTTTTTTAATATTCCTAAAGAAGCACTTACACAAAATCACATGGAGAATAATTTTCTTTTTTAAAAAGATCATTATTTATTTATTTCATTTATTTTCAACAATAAAAATGATGTGACTTATGAAACTAAACAATGTAAAATATAAAGGAAGCAAATATTGTTATGGAGTAGATTTTATCAGACACTTGAACTGCATTGATTACTATAAGAGTGTGGTTGCAAATCTCTGGCACACATGCCAGATGGGACACTCAGAGTGCTCCCTGTTGGCACAAGGTCCATCACTCCAGGACACAGTTTGCCAGAGTTTGTTACTAAAAAGCTATAGGGATGTGGGGCCAAGTTGGTACCCTTCTCATTCCCTTGCATGCCTGAAGAAATTTCTTATATCTCTAAAAATTTGCCATTGCTGCTATAATACCTAAATTTGGCCCTACTTCTCTTACTAACCTTGGGGAAAAAAAGAAATTTGTTGAATCGCATAGTTTTCAATAGCTAACAGGAAGCAGATGAGTTAATTTGCAATAAGCACATTTTAGAAGTAAATTAATAGAGAAATTTCCTATATGGGTCAAAATATGAGGCATGCTAGGGCACATAAGTCTTGAAACTACAGCTTTGAAAGACATGTAGAAACATTATTCATGCTCTAGATAGTATAATACTGTAGCTAAGCATTTAATGTCACTGAAGAGGACAAGGTTTGGCTGATAATTTAATATTATACTCCCTCATGTTAAAGGATAAGGGGGATATGCTGAATCTTTTGTAGAACACAACTTTTATCTTCCCTTTGAACAGCACTAAGTACTAAGTCTTCTTTTGTTCTTAGCGATATACCCTACCATTTTTATTACCTGTTCAATGGAAGGTTGGAGATTTGCTAGAGGGTGACCCATATAAAGTAACCTGGCTGAGACTTCTAAAAATAGCTTTATTTGTTTTGGTATAAGGACAAAATCACAGGATTCATTTCTCTGATATTTTAGGAAGCTTGTAAATATAGATTATTAATAATTATAAAAGGGGAGAGAGCTAAAATCTTAGAGAAGAGAAAATATTTGGCCAAGCTCTCCCAACATCCCCCTACAAGCAACCACAAAATAAAATCTCAAATTGAAATTCAGAGTGGTAGAGCCAAGAAAATGTAACAGTAAAACATTCTTCTATCCTAATGTAGAAGCATTGTTAGCTTTGGTTATTTTGGTCACATAAGATCAGTGACTTGGAGGAATGGCATTAACTTTGTTCCCAAGATATTAGGAGAATTGAGGAACAAAATTATTTCAAAATAGGGGTCCATACTTTACCATAGTGTAGATCAGGACAGCAACAAGCACTCCTCTCTACAAATCATACCAGCTTGGAAGTACCAAATACATCCAAACTACTAGAACTAGCTCTGAAAAGAGAAGTGGAAAGAAGTCTGAATCCCCATAAGTCATAAACATTTTTCATTATTATTACAAACAATGTCCTTTGAGAAGAGATAGAAAGAGATACTCCATTTCAAATTATTATAGAACAGAGCCAAAATTGTGTCTTAGGAGCATCAAAAGTTGAAACTTCTCTGACAATCCTTCTATACCAATCTTTAAAACATGCTTCAAAGAAAACAGAAATACAAACCTAAGAAGAAAAAGAAGTCACTTGATTCTCCTGCAGAACACAACTTGAAAGGTAGGAATGGAAAGTCTATTTTTATGGGATAAGGGATAGATGTGCTGGCTGAACAACCTCCCCCACCCACCATGCTGAGACCTTCAACAAAACCATATGGTCTGAGGGAGCCCAGGACAGAGGCTGTAGCCCCAAAGGAATGTCTCTGACATACCACACAAGGTCTAGGGTTCTCATAATGGCTGGAAAGGAGGAACTTGGAGGGGCCATCTGGAAAGACACTCTCCCCCACCCACCAAGCTGAAATCTACAAATAGACCACACTGTCTGTTGAGTCCTGGGCAGAGGCTGCAGCCATAAGAGAATGAACCCGAACCACCATACAAAGCCCAGGGCTCTGACAAAAGCAGGCAGGGAGTAACTGGATTTGGGGGTGCATTAGGCTGAACACCCTCAACCTTCACTGGCTACAGTGAAGAAATCAACCCAGGGCAAGCTAGCTCTGCAGGTTTGCTCAAATTGTTGAATCCAATATACCAGCAAAGGATTGAGAAAAGACAAGATTTGGCCTCAGGGGAGAGTAGCTCAAACATCCCGGTTCAGTAAATCAACAGAGAGGCAAGTGTATAGTATACAATGTGGGAAAAATAAACAAACAAACAAATAAATAAAATGTGTAAGGAAGGAAAAAAGAAAGTTATAATTAAAAGTTTCTATGGGGATGAAGATCAAAGAAAAGACCCAATGGAGGAGGACAGGATTCAGGAAATGTCAAATACAACCTCAAAAATTTCCAGGAAATTGGATGCAGGCTGTGGAGGAGCTCAAAAAGAAATTCAAAAATCAAATAAGACCCATTGAAAAAAATGGTAAAAGGAAAACAGCAAACTAGGAAGCAAAATAGACCATGTGGAAACCAAAGCACAAGAATCAAAACAAGAAAACAATGCATTAAAAGGCAGAATTGACTTGGAAAATGTGACCAAAAAGTCAGAGGAAGAGAAGAATGATTTGAAAAGAAGAATGGATTAAAAGGAAAAGGAGGATCACAAGGTAGTGGAAGAAATTCAGTCTTTAAAAATTAGAATAGGGCAAATAGAAGCTAATGACTTTTTATGAGATACCAAGAAACAATAAAACAAAAATGAAAAAATGAAAAAATAGAAGAAAATTGGAGACATCTCATTGAACAAACAATTGACCTGGAAAATAGATCCAAGAGAGACAATTTTAGAATTATTGGATTACTTGAAAAGCATGACCAAAAAAAAAAGTTGAGACATCATGCTACAGTAAGTTAATCAAGAAAACTACCCTGATATTCTTGAACAAGAAGGTAAAATAGAGATTGAAAGAATCCATAGAACACTTCTTCCATTAAATCCCCAAATGATAATTCCCAGGAATGTTATAGTCAAGCTCAAGAACTCCTAGGCCAAGGGGAAGATACTACAAACTGCTAGAAAGAAATAATTCAGATGTCATGTAGCCCCAGGCAGGATTACACAGGATCTGGTAGCATCCACACTGAAGGACTGGAAGGCTTGGAATGCAAGAGAACTGGATCTACCACCACGAATCAACTACTACTCAGCAAAACTGACTATATTCTTTTAGTGGAAAGTAAGGTCATTTAATAAAATTGAAGATTTTCATGTATTCCTGAAGAAAAGATCAGAGTTAGTCAGAAAATCTGATTGCAAAATTCAGAATTCAAGAGAAGCATAAAAAGGTAAATAAGAAAGCAAAAAAGTTTAAAGGCTTCAAAAATGTCAAATACCATGTATTCCTATATGGAAAGATGATATTTGTAACTCTTAAAAATTGTTATCATTATCATAGTAGATAGAAGAAGTATACATACAGGCTGTGGTAGTAAGTTTTTTTAGGATGATATTTTAAAAAAAACATAAAAACCTAGTGTTAAAAAAAATAAAAAAGGATAATACCAAGAGAAATGAAAAAAAGAGGTAAAATGGGTTAAAATATAGTAGCACTTAAAGAAGCATGTGGAAAGGTTGTGGTGGAGAGAAGACCAATACAATGAAAGGGAGGAAAAGGTTGGAGACAGGTAATGCTTAAACCTTACTGTCAATGGAATTGACTAAAAGAGGGAAGAACAGTCAGATTCATTGGGTTATAGAATTGTCTCTTGTCCTATAGAGAAGTAGAAAAGTAATAAGAAACAGGGTAGTGGGGAGGGGTGTAATACAAGGGAGGGAGAGGTTGGAGGGGCAATTAAAAAGTTGTATAGTAAGAGGGGAATAAGAAGGGAAGTCTTAGAAAGGGGAACAATATAAGGGAGGGGGAAATGGGGAGATTGAATAAAAACAAAACACTGGAGAGAAACAAAAGAGTGAAAGGAGAAAGGTTAGAATTAAAAGAGGAAGTCAAAATGGAAGGGAATACACAGACAGTAATCATAACTGTGAATGTGAATGGGATGAACTCACCCATAAAATGGAAGCAGAAAGTACAATGGATTAAAAAAATAGGATCTTACTATATGTTGTTTATAAGAACCACACTTGAGGCAGGTAGACACACACAGGGTAAAGGTAAGAGGCTGAAGCAGAATCATTTGGGCTTCAACCACAACAAAGAAGTAAAGACTAGCAATCATGATATTAGGAAAAAAACTAAAATGAAAATAGATTTGTTTAAAAGAGATAAGAAAGGTTTTTATAACTTCATAAAAGGCAGTATAAATAATGAAGAAATATCAGTACTCAACATTTTTGCACCAAATGTTATAGCAACCATATTTTTAAAGAAGAAACTAAAGGAGCTGAAGGAGGAAATAGATGGCAAAATCATACTAGTAGGGGACCTCAGACTTCCCCTATCAGAACTAGATAAATTGAACCAAAAATAAGAGAAGGGAAACAAATAAAATGTTAAAAAAATAGAGTTAATAGATATGTGGAGAAAATTGAATAGGGCTAAAAAGGAATATGCCATCTTTTCATAAGCACATGGTACATATAAAATGATCAACCATGAAACAGAGCATAAAAATATCACAAATATGTAAAAAAGGAGAAATAATAAATGCATTTTTCAGATCATAATGTGATAAAAATTAGAAATAATAAGGGTTTAAGGAGAGGCAAATTTAAAATTAATTGGAAACTCAATAATCAAATTCTTCAAATTTGGTGGGTCAAAGAACAAAACATAGAAACATTTATTGATTTCATTGAAGAGAATGACAATGAGGACACAACATATCAAAATCAATGGAACACAGCCAAAGCAGCACTGAGGGGAAAATTTATATTCCTGAGTGCATCTATCAACAAAATAGAGAGGGAGGGCATGCAACTTAAAAAACTAGAAAGAGAACAAATTAAAAATCTCCAGATAAAAACTAAATTGGAAATCATAAACATTAAAGGAGAAATTAATAAAATAAAAAGTAAAAGAATTATTGAATTAATAAATAAGACTAGGAGCTGGTACTTTGAAAAAATAAATAAAATAAATAAAAAAGAGAGAAGAGAATCAAATTAACTGTATAAAAAATGAAAAGGGTGACCTCACCACTAATGAAGAAATTAAGGTAATTATTAAGAACTATTTTGCCCAACTATATGGCAATAAAGATGACAATCTAGGTGAAATGGCTGAATATTTACAAAAATATAAATTGCCTAGATTAACAAAAGATGAAATAGAATACTTAAATAACCCCATCTCAGAAAAAGAAATTAAACAAGCCATCAAGGAACTCCCTAAGAAAAAATACCCAGGGCTAGATGGATTCACAGGGGAAATCTATCAAATATTTGAAGAACATCTAATCCCAATATTATATATAATTATTTGACATAATAAGCAAAGTAGGACTCTTACCAAATTCTTTTTATGACACAGATATGGTACTTATTTGCAAGCCAGGAAGACTAAAAACAGAGAAAGAAATCTACAGATCAATATTCTTAATGAACAGATATGCAAAAATATTAAATAAAATTCTAGCTAAAAGACTACAGCAAGTTATCACAAGGAATATTCACTTTGATCAGGTGTGATTTGTACCAGGAATGCAAGGCTGGTTCCATATTAGGAAAACCATCCATATACTTAAAATATCAACAATCAAACTAATAAAAATTAGATGATTATCTCAACAGATGCAGAAAAAGCCTTTGATAATCTATAGTACCAATTCCTATTGAAAACTCTCATAAGTATAGGAACAGAAGTTCATTTCCTCAAAATAATAGACAATATTTATTTAAAACTATCATCAAGAATCATCTGCAATGGGGATAAGTTAAAAGCCTTCCCAATAAGATTAGGAGTGAAGCAAGGATGCCCATTATCCCCTTTATTATTTAATATTATATTAGAAATGCTAGCATTAGCAATTAGAGAAGAAAAAGAAATTGAAGGGATTAGTCAATGAGGAAACTAAACTCCTTGCAGATGATATAATGGGATACTTAAAGAATCTTAGAAAATCAACTAAAATGCTAGTGGAAATAGTAACTTTAGCAAAGTTGCAGGATACACAATAGATCCACATAATCATTGACGTTTCTATATATTTACGAAAAAACTCAGCAGGAAGAGTTACAAAGAAAAACTTCATTAAAAATCACTCTAGACAATACCAAATGTTTGGTAATCTATCTGCCAAGGCAAACACTGGAATTATAGGAACACAACTACAAAACATTTTTCACACAATTAAAACTAGATCTAAATAATTGGAAAAAAAACAATAATTGTTCATGGATAGGATGAGCTAATATAATAAAAATGACAATGCTACCTAAATTAATTCATTTACTCAGTGCTGTACTTGCCAAACTACCAAGAAACTTTTTTTTTATAGAATCAGAAAAAAATTATAACAAAGTTTATTTGGAAGAACAAAAGATCGAGAATATCAAGGGAAATAAAGAAAAAAAAAATGTGAAGTTTGGTAGCCTAACAAACCTAGTTCTTAAACTGTACTATAAAGCAGAAATCATCAAAATGACATTGTACTGGCTTAGAGACAGAAAGTTGGATCAATGGAATAAACTAAAGGTAAATGACCTCAGTAAGCTAGTGTTCAATTACCTCAAAAATCCCAGTTTTGGGGGAAAGAACATACTATTTGACAAAAACTTCTGGGAAAACTGGAAAACAGTATGAGAAAAATTAGGTTTAGATCAACATCTCACACCCTATACCTTATAAATTTAAAATGGGTAAGTAACTTAAATATAAAAATATATGTTATATTATATATTATGGCACATAATATATAATATATAAATATAAAAATATAAAGAGGGAAATCATAAATAAATTAGGTGAACATAGAATAGTATACCTGTCAGATCTATGGGAAGGGAATGAATTTAAAGACCAAGCAAGAGTTAGAGGACATTATGAGTTGTAAAATAAATAAATTGGATTGTATCAAATTAAAAAGATTATGTGTAAACGAAACCAAAGCTCCAAAATTAGAGTGGAAGCAATAAACTGGGAAAAATTTTATAACAAAATTCTCTGTCAAAAGTCTAGTTTCCCTAATATATAAGGAACTAAGTTAAATTTACAAAAAATCAAGTCATTCCCTTATTGACAAATGGTCAAAGGATATGAATAGGCAGTTTTCAGATGAAGAAACCAAAATTATCAATAACCTCATGAAAAAGTGTTCTAAATCACTCCTGATTAGAGAAATGCAAATCAAAACAACTCTGAGGTACCACTTCACACCTAGCAGACTGGACAATAAGACAGTAAAGGAAAATAATAAATATTGAAGGGGATGTGGCAAAATTGAGACACTATTGCATGGCTGGTGAAGTTGTGAATTCATCCAACCATTCTGGAAGGCAATTTGGAATTATTCCCAAAGGACTTTAAAAGAATGCATGCCATTTGATATAGCCATACTGCTGCTGGATTTGTAACTCAGAGAGAAAATGAAAAATGTTTGTACAAAAGTCTTTATAGCTGCACTTTTTGTGGTAACAAAAAATTGGAAAATGAAGAGTTTGTCCATCAATTGGGGAATGGCTGAACAAATTGTGGTATATGATGGTGATTGAATACTATTGTGATGTAAGTAATGATGAACTGTTTTCATTTCTATATGAACTGTAAAGACTTCCATGAACCGATATGGAGTGAAATGATCAGAACGAGGAAAACATTGTACACAGTAAATGAAACATTGTGTGAAGGGTCAAATGTAAAAGATTGCTACTCATAGCAATGAAATGATCCAGGATAATCCTGAGGGTCGTATAAGAAAGAATGCTATCCACATCCAGAGAAAGAACTGTGGGAATAGAAACGCAGAATAAAAACATGTGATTTATCACTAGGTTATATGGGAATATGATTCGGGGTTTTGGTTTTAAAAGAACACTTTATTACAAATATGGATAATATGGAAATAGGTTTTGAGCAATAATACATGTGTAACCCAGTAGAATTGCTTGTCAGCTCTGGGAGTTGGGAGGAAGAGGGGAGAGAGAGAACATGAATCATGTAATCATGGAAAAATATTCCAATAAATAAAGACATTTTAAATATAAATTAAAATTAAAAACAAAAATAATCACACATGAAATAAAACCAAGAAGTATATAACTGCCAAAATAAACTGAGGAACTACCTCAATAGAGTTTTAAATACATTTTCCACCTAGAAAGTCAGGTCTAAATAAAGAGACATTAATTGTTCATGGATGGGCAAAATCAGTAGAATTATGACTCTCTTAACTAAACTAATATACTTATCCAAAGCTATCCCAATTCAATTACCAAAAATTATTTTATTGAATTAGAAAATAATAATGAAATTCATTTTTAAGAATAAAAGATCAAGGACATCAAAAGAATTAATTAAAAATGTAAAGGAAAGAGATCTATGAGATCTAGATTTAAATTGTATTTTAAAGCAGTGATTATCAAAACTATCTTGTGCTGGCTAAGAAACAGAGAGGTAGATCAGTGGAACAAAGGATACAGCAAAAAGCAGTAAAAGATTATAGTAACCTTGCATTTGATAAAATCATAGATCAAGGTTTGAGGGATAAGAAATCACTATTTTGTAAAAACTGATGGGATAACTTTGGAAGCTAGTGTGGCAGAAACTAGGCATAGACTAATATTTTGCATCGTGGACAGGAGCATCATCTGGAGATTGATGCAACATTACAGGATTCCCCCAAAGCTCATCAGCATCATCCAGCAGTTATACGAAGACTTTACCTGCCAGGTCATCCATAATGGGAAACTGATGGCTCCCTTCAAAGTGAAGACCGGAGTGAAGCAAGGCTGCATGCTTTTGCCCCTTATCTTCTTGATGGTCATAGATTGGACCATGAGAAGAATTACCAAGGACAACAATACCGGCATTCAATGGACTCACAACAAGCAGCTTGAGGACCTTGACTTCGCGGATGACATCTGTCTCCTTTCTCACAAGCAGCAGGATGCGCAAGCCAAACTTCCACGACTCTCTGAAGAAGTGGAGAAGACAGGTCTGAAGATCAACAAGAGGAAGACCAGGTGACCACAGTCAACTGCAGACAGGACCTGCCAATCCAACTACAGGGAGAAAACATCAAGGAGACGGACCACTTCACCTATTTGGGTAGCATAGTCAGTAAGGACGGCGGGGCAGATGAGGACAGCAGAAACCGAATCAACAAAGCCAGACAGGCATTTAACACCCTGCGGTCTGTCTGGATCTCCAAAGCACTGTCCCTCCTCACTAAGCTCCGAATCTTCTATACCAACGTAGAGGCCGTCCTCCTATATGGATCAGAAAGTTGGAGAGTGACGAGCGCTAACACCAATAAACTCCAGGTCTTTGTTAATAGATGTCTACGTCACATCTTGAACATCAGATGGCCTGAAAAGATCTCCAATGCTAGTCTCTGGGAAAGAACAATACAGTATCCCATTAGTCAGGACATAAAGAAACGTAAGTGGAGATGGATAGGACATAAGCTACGAAAACCGGAAGACAACGTAGCCAGACAGGCATTGGGCGGGAACCCTTCAGGGAGGAGGAAGGTTGGAAGACCAAAACAGACCTGGCCAAGATCTGCCGAAAATGAAACAAAAACAGTCGGAATGACATGGGCCCAGCTCGGGGAAATTGCCCAGAACAGAGTCTGTTGGCGTGAGATGGTTGCGGCCCTATGCTCCTAAGGAGTCAACAGGAATAATAATAATAATACTAAGATATGATCAAAATGATACATGATCTAAACATAAAAGAAGATACTATAAGTAAATTAGAAGTACAGGGAACATATTACCTATTGTATTTAAGGATAGAAGAGGGATTTATGAGTCAACGAGATAAAGAGCCCTGTGAAATATAAAATGGTTAATGTACATTGTATCAATGTAATGTAAAATGTACATTAAATTGAAAAATTTTTGTACAAATATAACAAATGCTTCCAGGTTTGGAAGAAAAGAAGAAAATTAGAAGGACAAAATTTAAAGACAGCCTCTCACATAGAGGTCTTATATCTAAAATATATGGAGAACTTTATCAAATTTATAAGAATAGGAGCCATCCATCAAGTGCTAACTGGGAAAAAGATATGAATAGACAATTTTAAGATGAAAAAGAAACCACGTATAAGTGTATGAAAAAAGTCTCTAAATTACTACTGATTAAAAAAATTAAAACCATATCAAATGCTGCTATATACCTTATGGGATTAAATGATTAGAAAATACATCATTTAAAAGTAAGAATTTAGGAGTTTGGATTATGAGTAAAAAGAGAAGATAAAAAATAATATATTCCATAATAGAAAGACAAAATAATATTGTCTGTTTCCAAAATCACACAAAAATAATTTAAATTCAAAACACCCAGAAATTAGTTAAGTGCATATTTTATGCCAGAAACTGCTAGGCACTGAGAATATTTAGACAAAGACTTATACTATGGAAAAATAGAGTTTTGTACACCATTCACCTCATCCCATTTATTTTGCTCACATAATGAAGGCACTTTAGTGTAGATTCACAAAGATATTTTTCACTGACGTTGAGAAAAGGAGTAAAAATATGGGGACACCTTGCATATGATTTAGAAACAGGTGCTAATGCCTCTCCAGCGTTGCATCAAACTTCTGGAACTCAAAGCATTTCTCTAGAAACTTCAGTGAAGAATACTAAAAATGGAGAATTTGCTTTTCTCAGGTGTCCCATTATCTCTTTCTAAAAGAAACACACAAACTAAATAAACAAAAGGTAAGTTTTAGAGAAGGAAGTAAAATTTACCCATTGTGACATGAATCAATAATAAAATATATAGATAGTGTAATGAGGAGATAAGTTGGCTTGGCATTTGAACTAATGCCTTGACAACGTTATGTTTTACCATGAAAATATTTATTTTACTTTCCTAGTGTTTCTTTAAATTTTAGCATAATTAATTGTTTAGCAGTTTCAATATTCTACAAATCACATGTAATACATTATGATCATATAATCTACTAATGAAAGATGTCTACAAATAAAAATGTATCATGATATAATAAAATGGCAAAAAGTATATACATGACCAGTTCAGAATAGCAAGAGAAAAATACTTTTACATAGTTTAAAAGAATTCTCAGTTCTCCTGGGTCCATTTAGAAAAATGATCAGATGTGCTAAAAAGAAAAATAGCTACAGTTTGTTTGACTGAATTGTATCTTCAACTGAAGCCAGATGTTTAAGTTAATTTTTTTCTTCCCTTTTTCAGTGACAAATGAGTGAGGATAACTCTTGAGGGAAATCCATTTCTGAAATGCATTCAGTGGGACTATTACTTAAGTGTAAGAAAATAAGATGAAGTGACAAGTCGATTTGAATATAATGTGAATTTGAAAGTATATTTTTTCACTTTGAGTAATTATGAGCCCAATTTGCCAGTGTTCCATGATTGACTAGTACCAGAAAACTGCCAATTCCCATTTAAAATGAAACCAAAATGAAACCAATTATATATACTGATTCTGAAGGTCATGTTCAAAAATCAGAAACTTTTTTTTTAAAACCCTTACCTTCCGTCTTGGAGTCAATACCGTGTATTGGCTCCAAGGCAGAAGAGTGGTAAGGGTAGGCAATGGGGGTCAAGTGACTTGTCCAGGGTCACACAGCTGGGAAGTGTCTGAGGCCAGATTTGAACCTAGGACCTCCTGTCTCTAGACCTGGCTCTCAATCCACTGAGCTACCCAGGTGCCCCCTAAAATCAGAAACTTTTATGAAGATCCATGGACAAAATCTATCAAGTGATGGTCTCACTGGCTTGTGGAATAATTACAACTATTTGAAATATACAAATTGGAGACACAGATATGATTTCAAATTTCATGCATATGTTACATATGTGTGTGTACACACAGATATACAACTTGTAATATGTATATAAACAAGTTTATAATATACTATAAATACATATGTGTATATACAATAATACCTCGGTTTTTATTGACACAGGTTATTGTTGGTTTCAGTTTTCAACAATTTTTTCTGTGGAAAATTTGTCTCTGTTTTCATAGTTTGCCTCATATTTCCTCAGCATGCCCACTTGACCTTGATGCTAGTTTTGGGAAAACAAAGGGCAACCCACCTGTTCTCCTGCTCAGTGTGAGCAATACACATATTGAAAAGCAAATAAATCCATTTATTCATAAAGATAGCAAATGAAAATCTGATAAAGGATATATACAGCTCACAATATACAAAATGAAAAAGCTCTCTCTTTGGGAGTAAGATATCTGCTCTCGATAAGTAGAAATTCTCCCATAGTATCTCAGCTGAGAAGAGGGACATAATCAAGGTAACAACTCCTCTACATGTCAGCTTCTTTCCAAAATCTTTCCAGAGAGTGCCTTGATACCAAAGGTCCTTATAGAAGGGGATTTCTCTTCCAAATAATAACCTCACTCCCTTCCTTGCTATCTTCCATATGCCAAGAAGAACCTTCTTGGTAAATGCCATGGTAAATGTTCATTTTTTTCTTTACATTTTTATATCCATTTTATATGCATTTCTTGTTGTTTTTATATTAAACATTATATTTATTCTCTATAAAATGTGGTTTTGGTATGTGTTTTGGAGTGTCTAGAATGAAACATTGATCATATGGAAATAATCACCTCTTGTTTTGGTTTTGGATTTCACAGATTGCTTTTTGGTCAGATTATCAATAAAAACCAAGGTATCACTGTACATGTTTGTATATATGTATGTATGTATATACATATATGTATATCCATATTGTTGTATTAGGAAGCTATAAGATGTCAGAGGTCTGTAGAATCAAATCTCTTTGATCCTTTGGTCTATGGAGGGACACACACATACACAAACAGGCTTGCACTGGAAGGGGGGCAAGATCTTGCTGAGAACTCCTTCACTTCTCCCTCCCACCAGGCAGTTAGAAAATCAGTTACAATATGGAGGTTGATCTGTTATCTTCTGGGCTCAGTCAGGAAAATAGGAAAGACTAAACTCCTAAAGATGATAACTTTCTGTAAATTATTTCCCCACTGGTCTGAATAGGAGAGAATAGGAGAAGCTTGATGTCTTTGAAGCTCACAAGCTCTGAGGATATAATAGAAACCAGGCTACCAAGTAAGAGGAACTCAGCTTGAGGAAGTTGTGAGTATCTCCCTAAACATAACAAGGCATTGCTCCCAATTGATTAAAGATTTAATTATTGGAGGGGATGGGAAGGAAGGAAGATCAAATAAGGATTGACAAGGTCTAGGAAACCCTCACACTGTTATGTCCAAGCAGCCCCTCCCCCCAAGGGGGAAAGATAACTTGAATAGCTATTCTGCTCTCTAAGCCTATAAATAATCTTCTCCTATATCTAAATAACTAAACAGAGGTAACTATGATGTAGTTAAATGTGAAATCAAGGTAAAGCAGTTTGGCAGCTAGGAACTAAAATGGCTTTGCTCAGATTCAAGCCTCAAGCCCCCAAGAGCAACCCAGGACCCAAGACCCAGCAAGCAGAGTATGACCTGTTTACTCTCAACCCAGGACCCAACTCCTTCAACTGCCTTAACTTCTCCCTCTCTCAGAGTTCTCTGGGGGCCCTATGGAATTCTGAGCTGTGACCTGAACCCCTCTCTGCAGCTAGAATTCCACTCTGCAATATGAATCGCACAATATGCATATTATACTTAGCCCATTGTTATATATCTTTAAAACTTATTGAGGGCTCAATTATAGATAGAACACTGTGTTATATAGACATTCTGATGGATGTAAATTAAAGGTAGTCAAAATAAGAACTTAACCTTTTGTGATCAATTACATGTAAGTGTAATATAGGAATAATACTGCCATGTTTTCTTGGGGCAACCTGTCAGTTGCCCTGGTTGGAATGTTGACCATGGCATGAGCCACAGGGCAAGTACCAACTGGCAGTTGGACCCAGAGTATATAAATCCCTGGAGATCCAGGTCTTGATTCTGTTCTTTTCCCTACTTCTCTTCTCACCTTCACTTCTAGCCCTTGGTGTGGGATCCAGGGTGGTTTGAGGGAGGTGGAACGTGAGATCTTAGTTTCCTAGGCCAGGCATCTTTGGAGATTTTGCTGGCTCAATAGGAACATCAATTAGATTCATTCCCTAACAAGAGGTTGCTTTATAATACCATCAAGAGATCATTTATTTCTGTCCCAGGTCTGGCCCCTTGGGACAGCTAAAGACCATAGCTAGGAGTTCATCAACATCCTGAACTTAGATCCAGAAGGCAGTACTAGACTAGATTCACAGGTTTCTAACCCACTCTCCAATCTCTTTACCCTAACCAACTTATTCAAATAAATCCTTAGTTTATGAATTAATGTCTCATACCTTCAACTTAGATCTAAGTAGACTGCTGATCAATATTCTAGAGAGAGACAGAGTAACTCTATTACTGTTAGACAGGAAGCAACATGCATCTCTTCCTTTCTAATCTCTAGGTCAACCAATAAGAGTTATTTCCTCAGTCAGGTCAGAGGCTAAAGGGAAATCTTCTTAAAGGGGTTTAGTCCTTGCCAAGGGAATTACATCAATCCCTTGGCAGGCTTAGGCACTGGGTACTTGTCATACCTACTTCCAGTATCATCAGTAAACAGCTTGTGATTAAGCCACATTAGCTTCCTGATGGCTTACAGCTTTACCAACCTACATTATAGAATCAGCATTAAACACTCATTACAAAAAGTAACTACCATCTTAGATGATAGAATGGACTAACAGATCACATTTGGAAATCCTACTGTAGGACCATGGGAAAGCCAAATCCACTCTTTGACAGTCAGTTTCCCTCTGTGTGAAAAGGGGATCAGAATTGGGCTCAGATAGATGTTGTGAAGCTCAAGTAACATTATATAAATATGAATGTGTATATACATATATGTGTATATATATATAATTATTTTGAACTTATACTGTTATTCCAAAGAAATTTTAAATTATTATTTCTCTGATATATACCTTAGTATTCACTGTTCATGTGATCTAATATGATCTCATATTGCAAAGTGAACACTGGAGTGTGATTTATGGAAATATTTGAAAAAATATTGACTTCTTTGAATAAAACATGGAAAGGTGCAAATCAATGATTATTAAAGTGCCTATTTTACATGTCTTTGTTTAAAGAAGATATATACAGGGTAAATTGGATATTGTATGGTGGGCAAGGAGTAAGAGATGAATGTTAAGGAGAATTGGGAAGTGTTTCTTATAAGATATGGTTAGAATGAAAGGAAACCAGAAAAAGTCAAAAATGAGGAAGGAAAGAATGAATTTCAGAGTGGGAGAGCAAGGTAAAATATACAGAATCTGGTCTCTCATTGTCACCTATAAGGGATAGAATGAAGACTGATATTATTAGACTATATAGTGTGTGGTTGGGAGTAAGATGAAAGAAAATCGTAAATGTCAGAGGTGACCAAATTATAACAGGATTTAAAAAGATAGAAGATGTTATATTTGAAATTGGAGGTAATGGGAGTAAATAGTTTATTGAATGTCTGTGTGTGTCTGTGTACATGCCTGCATGCATGTGTGCGTGTGTGTGTGTGTATGTGTATGATAGAGAAAAAAGGGGGGGAGAGAGAGAAAGAAAAAGAGGGAAAGAGGGAAAGAGAAAGAAGAGGAAAAGAGAGAGAGAGAGAGAGAGAGAGAGAGAGAGAGAGAGAGAGAGAGAGAGAGAGAAATGGCTCTAGATCTGTGCTTTAGTAATATCAGTTTGATAGCTGAGTAGAGGAAAGAATATAGTGGGGAGATACGAGTCAGGGAAAATGAACTACACAAATTTCACAAAACACTATTTTAAAGGGAAAAATACTACATATATGAGTAAGTTAGTAATCAAAATTGCTCCCAAGGAGGCATCTAATGCACAAATCAAATCTATTGAATAAGAATCTATGTCAGTAAATAATGTTGATTTCCAATGCTAGCCAGGACTTAATAAAATTCTACTGTATTTAGGAAATAATTTCTTCCTTATTTTCCCTATATATATGAAGAAAGATGACCACCATGGAACAGAATAAAGTAAATGCCATAGATGCTTATCTAAACATTAATAAATCCCAGGAAACTTCCTTCATATTTTAAAAGCATCAATAAACTGAAGGCACCTTTCCTTATTAACAGATTGTGGCAGATTTTGTCTATAGTTAGTGTTATGATTAAAAATGATGAGGGCTGAGATCAAAAGGAAGAATAGTATTTTAATAAAAGCCATGCTGATAGAGATAAACTTATTAGACCACGTGCTTGTAAGAATTTAAAACTGCTGCCCCAGCCATTATTGTTACCTCCGTGCTCTCAGGTAGCTAAAGAGGAAGTTCCAAGTCACTACCCCCTACTTAAAACAGTCCCTCACCTTGAATATGTAATCCAAAACAGGAAACCCATGAAACCCGTTGGACCACAGGAAATGTAGTTCCAAGAATCCCAAGTGATTTTAAATGACACATTAGGTTTATTTTCTCTCCATCCCCCAAACTGTTGTACTCTTTAATAGGATCAAGTTCTAGGAATAACATCAATAATCATTGCAAGGCTGATCCTAGTAGCTTCACATTTTCCCCTAAAATAAACATTTAAACATTAGATTTTTCAAAATGAGTGAAGATAAAGACACTTCTCCAAAGTCTTTTGGATTCTGATGAATTATAATCTTACCATGAACCTTCATTTAAAAAAGATTTTAGCAAAATTTTAGCATAACTGTTAGATGATGATATTCCTGATGATATACCTGACATTTTGACATATATTCCTCCAAAATATCATTAACTTTGAGACAAAAAAGGTCCAAAAAAGGAGACCACCAATTGTTCTTCAATCATTCAGTTATGTCCAATTTTTCGTGACTCCGTGGATCAAATCATATAAATATTTTAAGTGAGGTTTTCTTAGCATTTATACTGGAGTGATTTGCTATTTCCCCCTGCAGTAGATAAAGGCAAACAGAGGTTAAATGATTTTCCCAGAGTCACACAACTAGTAAGTGTCTGAAGTCATATTAGAAGTTAGGTCTTTCTGACTCTGGGACCAGTGCTCTATCCACTGAGCAACCAAGCTTTCTCCTCACACATTAAAGTATTATTGTTGTTGTTAACTTGTATTTCTGTTATAAAGCAATAATACTTTACATTTTTTAACAACTTAATAACATAATTTAAACAAATTATATTTTTCCTCATGCTAAAAACTCTTTCATACAATTCTATTTGCAAAATGAAATTTCAAAGTATATTTTTATACAGAATGGTACTTTCCAACCATTGAATTAGTGCATTATGAATATGTCAGCAATTTACTCTTTATCATGGTTCTTTTTTACATCTCAGGTAAAATTATAAAGGTAATCTATTACATAAGAATTGGGCAAGTGGAGACTGACTCTATGAAACATCAATTAACAATAAAAAGACAACAAAGTCAAAAAGATTGAAAAAGAGAAGAAAAGTAAAATATAGCAATAAAAGCAGTTCACCTATCAAAAAGATCATGAAGAGATAAATTAATATTGCTTGGATTACCTGGAAACCATAATGAAAAAAGAGCATCAACATCATATTTCAAGAAAATATAAAGAAAAAATGCCTAGATTTCTTATAACCAAAAGGCAAAGTAGAAATTGAAAGATTTACATTGGATATCTTTCAAAAGAAATTGCCAAATTAAAGCTCCCAAGAATATTATAGCCAAAATCCAGAGTCCTTAGAGGAAAAAGAAAATAGTACATGTATCCCCCCAAATTATTCAAATACCACAAAATAAAAATCAAGATTATGCAAGATTTAACAGATATACCATGAAATAAGAGAGGGCTTGGAATGATTTTATAGAAGGCAAAGGAGATGGGATTAGAATTAAGAATAATCTACATAGAAAAATTGAGTACAATCTTAGAGGCGGATATAGAAATTTAATTAAATAGAAGAATTTATAGCATTCCCAATGAAAACATTAGAGTTGATTAGACTACTAGACATCCAAAAAAGATATTTAAGAAAAACATAAAAAGGTAAATATGAGTGAGAGATAATGATTTAACAAAGTTAAACTGTTTACATTTTCATATGGGAAGGAAATAATTGGAAAGAATTTATTTAGACAGACAACAAGACTCTGACTTTCTTATATTTGAATGATCTCAAAAGAAGAATGGAAAAGTGAGAAAAACAGTTTCACTGGCATAAGAAAGAGAGAATAAGGAAATCATTTTATATAAATGAAGTGGTCAAGGAAGAGTTTATTATATATGTTTATATATGTGTGCATATGTATGTTTTATGTATGTACAAATACACACAGAGTTGAGTATTGAAATCAACATTATTAAGAAACTAATGGAAATGGATTTGGGGAAAGAAGGATAACTTCATGAAGGTAATGGTTAAAAACAAAACAGATTTTTAAATTAGGGGATAGCATAAAAGGAGAAGGATAAATAAAATAAAATATAATAGAGAGAAATACACACTTAGCACTCACAACTGTAGACATAAATGAGATGAACAGATCTCAACAATTTCAGAGGGTAAAAGAATTGGAAAAAAATCCAGATTTCAAAAATATGGAAATATTTTATGGAAAAAAAACAGGAAATATACTTAAAAGAGAAAGACATACACAGAGTTAAAATAAAGGCTTGGAGTAGAATCTATAATACTTCAGTTGACGTTTCAAAAATGCAGTCATGATCTCTGATAAAGCAAAAACAATTTTAATTATAGACATAATTAAAAGATATTTTCAGGAAAACATATTTTGTTAAAAATTAGCATAGTCAAATCATTATTGTTTTTGGTATTTTTGTTTGTCCTTCATATTCAAAGAGGACTAATGACTGTGGAAGTCAAGTTCCAGTATTTTTGACTCTGGTTAATTGGTTCAATATGGGCTCAGAAGGTTCTACCACAGGTGTCTTTTTGAATATTTTGGAAGGAGATGAGTCTAGATTTGTTCATCTCATGTTCTCTTTGTTTTACTGCATAATTCAAATGGAAATGGTTCAGTTTTCTCACATTGTGCTGGAAGAGTCTCCAAGTTTCACAGGCAAAGAACAATGGAATAAGAAAAATAGCTCTGTAAATTTTACATTTGGTGCATATCTTAATACCTCTTCTCTTTCACACGTTCTTTCAGAGCCTTCCAAATTTTCAGCTAGCTCTGGCAAAGTCTACATCAACCTCATCATTTATGTGAATATAATTGGAAAGTATACTATAGACAATT
The DNA here is from genome assembly GCF_016433145.1 of Gracilinanus agilis. Taxonomy (NCBI): domain Eukaryota; kingdom Metazoa; phylum Chordata; class Mammalia; order Didelphimorphia; family Didelphidae; genus Gracilinanus; species Gracilinanus agilis. The sequence continues at coordinate 223,509,772 of NC_058132.1, forward strand.
AATATCAATGCCTAACACATAGGTACCAAATGACAAAAACAATTTTTAAAAATTTTAATTTAGGATATTTTCCCATGGTTACATGATTCATGATCCCCTCCTTTCCCAGGTTTCTTCCCCCTTCTCCCAAAGCTGACAAGCAGTTCTACTGGGTATACATGTTTTGTTGTTCAAAACCTATTTCTATGTTTATGCATATTTGCAGTAGGGTGATCTTTTAACATCAAAACTCTAATCACACCCTATCACACTATGTGATTGATCATATATTTTTTCTAATGCATTTCTGGTTCCACAGTTCTTTCTCCAGATGTGGGTAGCATTCTTTCTCCCAAGTTCCTCTGGATTGTCCTGGGTCATTGTAGTGCTACTAGTAGAAAAGTCTATTACTTTCAATTTTACCATGATGTATTAGTCTCTGTGTACAGCATTCTTCTGGTTCTGCTCCTTTCTCTCTGCATCAATTCTTGGAGGTTGTTCCAGTTCACATGGAATTCCTCCATTTTTTTTATTCCTTTCAGCACAATAATATATAATAATATTCTATCCCCAACATATATCATAATTTATTCAGCCATTCCTCAATTGATGGACACTTTCTCATTTTCCAATTTTTCGCCACCACAAAAAGTACAACTATAAATATATTTGTATGGGTCTTTTTCATTATTATCTCTTTGGAGTAGAAGCCCAGTAATAGTATGGCTGGGTCAAAGGGTAGGCATTCATTTAATGCCCTTTGTGCACAATTCCAAATTCATACTCAAATTTTAAAGGAAAAGTTAAATGAATTATAGGAATAAATATGTAGTAAAACAATACTAGCAAGGAATATCAATTTATATACCTCTCAGATTTGGAAAAATAAACCTCAAAAAATCCATTTTTAGAAAAGTTAAATATGGTAGACCTGTGGATTAAATGCAATGGGAATAGAAAAGTGTGTATCTTTTTCTCAGCTGTATTTGGCAAATTAAAATAAATCTGAAATACTACCTCAAACCTATCATATTGGCTAATGTCACAAAAAAGGAAAGGTCAAATGATTCAGGGAATGTAGAAAACAGGTATGCTATTTACGCTGTTGGTATAATTCTGAACTGGTCTAATAATTCTGGAGAATAATTTAGATACATGCTCAAAGGGTTGTAAAACTGTGTAGACCCTTTGACCCTGCAATAATGTGACTAGTTATGCACTCCAGACAATGAAGAAAAAAGAAAATTACTCATGTGTAAAAAAGATATTCATATATAATGAAAAACTGGGACAGGGGTCTAATTACTCAAATATACAAGGAGTTAAAGCAATTGTATAAAAAATCAAGCCATTCCCCAATTGATAAATGGGCAAGAGACATGAATAGGCAATTTTCAGGTAGAGAAATCAAAAGTATCAATAAGTACATGAGAAAGTGTTCCAAATCTCTAATAATTAGAGAAATGCAAATCAAAACAACTCTGAGGTATCACCTCACACCTAGCAGATTGGCTAAAATGAAAGAAGGGGAGAGTAATGAATGTTGGAGGGGATGTGGCAAAATTGGGACATTAATGCATTGCTGGTGGAGTTGTGAAATGATCCAGCCATTCTGGCTGGCAATTTGGAACTATGCTCAAAGGGCTATAAAAGAATGCCTGCCCTTTGATCCAGCCATACCATTGCTGGGTTTGTACCCCAAAGAGATCATAGATAAACAGACTTGTACGAAAATATTTATAGCTGCGCTTTTTGTGGTGGCAGCAAACTGGAAAAGGAGGGTATGTCCTTCAATTGGGGAATGGCTGAACAAACTGTGGTATATGCGGGTGATGGAATACTATTGTGCTAAAAGGAATAACAAACTGGAGGAGTTCCAGGCGAACTGGAGAGACCTCCAGGAACTGATGCAGAGCGAAAGGAGCAGAGCCAGAAGAACATTGTACACAGAGACTGATATACTGTGGTAAAATTGAATGTAATGCACTTCTGTACCAGCAACAATGCAATGACCCAGGACAATTCTGAGGGATTTATGGTAAGAAAACTACCCACATTCAGAGGAAGGACTGCAGGAGAGGAAACACATAAGAAAAGCAACTGCTTGAACGTATGGGTCGGGGTGGACATGATTGGGGATGTGGACTCGAAATTACCATACCAATGCAACCACCAACAATTTGGAAATAGGTCTTGATCAAGGACACATGACAAAACCAGTGGAAATGTGCGTCAGCCATGGGTGGGGGGATTGCGGGGGGTGAAGGGGAAAGTAGGAGCATGAATCATGTAACCATGTTAAAAATGATTATTAATAAATGTTTAAAAAAAGATATTCATAGAAACTCTTTTTTTGGTGGCAAAGAAATGGAAACTAAGGGGCTGCTCAACAATTGGGGTTATGGATAAATAAGTTATGTTATATGAGTATAATGGATTGTTATTGTGCTATAAGAAATTATGAAAAAGATGACTAAAAAAAATCCTGGGAAGACTTATGTGAACTGATGCAAAATTAACTGAGGCAAAATAAGCAATGAGGCAATATACAGGGCAACAGCAATAATATAAGGAAAATCAACTGTGAAAGACATAGCAACTTTGTTCAATGATTCATGACAATTCCTAAAGCCTCATGATAGAAAATGAAATATCTCTCCAAAGGAAAATGTATGAACTTTGAATGCAAAGTGAAGCATAGGAGTTTTCTCTTTATTTTTCTTGCTTTTTCCCCCTTAAAAATTAATATGGAAATGCTTTTCATGAATTTATATGTGTAATTGGTTTTGTATTTTTTGCCTTGTCAGTGGGTAGAGGAGTGGGGGGATAAAGAGAACTTTGAATTGAAAATAAAAATAAATCAAGTTAAAGAGTGATTTTGTTGGAGTAGGTTAGATCTCAGAAAAGATATGTGAAAGTAACTTTTTTTCACCTGCTTTCCCTCTTGGGCATATCATTGGAACTACCAGACCAGTAGAATATAATGCATTCATCTGGTAACAAAGACAAAATACCCACAGATTATTAGATACAGAGAGGTAAAGGTGTCACAAATGAAACAGCTTTAAGAACCACCACATCAAAAGAGAGAAGAGTACTAAAATCCATCTGAGTAACCTAAAGTAATAACATTGCATGTAATGGTCCTGTGTGGGATTTGAGGGTGGCAATAAATAAGGATTCTACAGACATATGGGATATCTTGGCCATATAATGTTAGGAGCTTTGTTACCTTTTGCCACACCTATATCCCACATGTGTACTTCACTACCTTTGTATACTGAATTTGAGCTCACTCTTTCAATGGAAACTGTGTCTATTGCTGAGGAAGTATGCCCAAGAATTTCAGTGTTATCTTAAGCGTTCCATCTCCCCCCAATACCTAAGTAAATGCCTTTATGAAAATGTAATTAAACTACTGGTTAATTGTTAATGTAAAGCAAGCCAGGTGGGCATTTCAACTTTAGTAGTACCAATAACAACCCTCAAGTACAACTGGAATACCACGTAAAAGTCAACCCTCTTTGGATCAAATCCTTGATTGTTAGTGCATGTTGTCCCTTTCATAATCTCTACATATGCAATAAAATTGTATTAATTCAAATATTATAATTTATTCAGCCATTTCTCAGTTGTTGGGTACCCACTCTGCTTCTAGCTCTTTGATGAAGCAAAAAAGTGTTTCCATAAATAATTTTGACATATTTTTCCCTTTTATTTATCTCTTTCAGGTTTATTCCTAGTACTAGTATTATTGTACGAGAGTATGCATCTGGTGGGGGGGGGGGGAGGATTGGTGAAGTGTTTTTATAAACTGTTTTGCAGAAAGCCTGGACCAATTCAACAATTCACCAACAGTGGAATATTATGTTTCTCCTGCATCTTCTAATAATTCTCATTTTCCTTTCTTTATCATCTTTGCTAGCCTGATAGATAAGAGGTGGAATCTCAGAGGTTTGTTCTGGTGTGTGTGTGTGTGTGTGTATGTGTGTGTGTGTGTGTGTGTGTGTGTGTGTGTGTATTTTCCAGGTACATTCTTCTATTGGTACCTTTTTTTAAAGAGCTGTTACTAAATTTGATTTATTCATTTGAGAACTACTTCTTTATAGACTTTGATTGGTTTATCTTTTGAGAAATGTCTCTTGTTCTTATGTTTTGGGATCTATTTCCTATTTGTCTTGGACATCAGATATTTCTCAGAGGAATTGTTCTTCAGACTGAAACCAGGCAGGGAGTTGTATTGTGAGAACAAAAGTGAGAGACCTCTACCCTTTTCAAATCTAATTTTATCAAAATCAGCACGATACTTTCCTTACTTTTGTATGTAAGAATTATAGAATGTTATATTAATATGTGGCATGTGAAAACATTTTTTCAAATGTTGAACTGAGATCCTACTATGATACTAGGAATGATGAGTCAGGTAGCATCTTGAGAAAACCAAGTATAACGTTCAGTTCTTTAGTACCAGGGTAGGTCCCACATATAAACTCTATTATAGAGGCAGAAGTCAGGAATGATGCACCAAGGAATATAAGAACAGAACAAAAGCGGTGGTGTATCTTGTGAAGTGACTGGGTATTAGGAACATGACAAGGAAATCATGATCATAGAAGAAGTTGTAAAAAGTCTAGTATTGTGTTTCTAGGCCACAAAGCCTCCAGGCAGGATGACCCAGATATCAGCCTAGGGGAATAGGTAAAAGAGGGAAATTCATCACAAAGGGTACAGCCAGCTGTGATAATCCAACGACATATGTAGCTCTGGTCTTCAAGACAGGAAAGAAATGGATATTTCAGAAGAACTGGACTAAAGGATAGAGAGATAATTGGCAAATTATCACCCAAATAATGCAAAGAAAAATCTGAGAAAAGATGAAAAGATCACTTTTATTTAGGGAAATAAGAATGTTTATAAGTTTAAACCAGTGTTACTTCTAAGGTGAAAATGAAGAGAAAGAAAATATATCTGATGGTCATGGTTGTTAACAAAATCTATTAGGAAAAAAAAGCATGAATCCTATTTAAAATGGTCTTATAAGCTGAATTCTCGTCTCTCTGCAAAGATATGTATGATTCTTATGATTCTAATACAAGGAGGATGAATGAGAGAAATTGCATTGTATTTTCTAAGCCATAGGATTCTAATGAAAGGAAAGACTATGCTTTGGAAAAGTCATATTCGGGGTGGCATTCTATTAACCATTGTCAAGATGAATAAAACTTTGCTACAAGTTTTGAATGTTTACTAATCATTAATACCAAAGAAATGAAATAGTATCCAGATTTGGACCAATAAGCATATTCCTTTCTTCAACTAAAATGACTGGAATATTTGAAAGAAACTGTTTCTATCTCATATTATGGAGTAAGGTCTATCGCAATTTAATAATTAAAGCCTTATTGCTTAGCTTGTAGAATTGCACTGTGAGAGCCAATTGCATTATAAACTGATCACAATTGTGCAGAATAATGGGTCTTATTTGACAATGGCCTACTCAGTTCTTCCAAAGAAATCACAGGCTGTTTTGAATTTTTTTTTCTCCAAGATGTTGCCGAGGCAACAACAGCTCATACAAGGAGATTTCTTGTTCATAAACTCAGACTCCTTGTAATATGTTCAGAGTTTAGACTCTTTCACCACCTGTTCATGTTGGAATTATATGTGAAATAACTAGTTTAAATCTCAAAGAAAAGAACTAATTTATAGATTTTTTTAATTAAAAAATATGACAGTGACTTAGTGCTGAGATTTACAGGATAAATCATGACCATCAGACTATTCATGTTAACTGAAGAATTGAGATTCTTCAGAAAGAATTAACCAAATATTGTAAGTAACATGTAGTAGAAATTTAAAGTTAATGAAAGACAAATTAATAGTCACACTCAGTATGACCTAGAATCTCTAAGATTAAAGAATGGCTATGATTAAATAGGCTATATTCAGAATGATAACTGCATCCTGAGAAAATGAAGTTATAAAACTAAAGGGATAGAAAAATCACCAGAAAATAATTAAATTATGATTTTTTTTGTTTTTAAATAAATTATTGTATTGCCTTAGCCATATTGCTTATGTTCTCCAAGCCCCTCTCATCTTTCTGATAGCTATACTACCAATTGCACTGTTCCTTTCCCATGATATCTTATAGGAATCAAATGAGAACTGGTCAAAGTGCTTAGTAAAATATAACTTGCTTCAAAAAATATTACTGTTGTAATCATTATTATGATATCAATGTCATCATTTCTAATGGCATTCAGATAGAAATGATCATGGAATGAATGACTGTCCTTTTATTGTTCTTTTATAATTATTACATGGTCTCTGGCAAAAGTGAACAAATAAGTTATTTTTGTACTTGAATAAAATATTTGAATATAATCCCTTTTTCTGTAAGTTGATAAAATCACACTCACTACAAATTGGATGATATGAACCTCAGAGATGTATCACATGATTTTGCTCTCTTATGGTAGTGCTTTCTTTTTATTAATTATAAAAGGCTTTCATTCCTGGGAAGTAAGAGATTATGAATTTTGCATACAGCGACATCTATTAAAATGATCTTAAATTTTTTGAGTCAATGTTATGTCTAAATAATTGTTGGCAACAATAATATCTTTATGATAATTATTAATTCCAATACTGTTTGTTAGTTGAATTCTCAAGTGTATTTTTAAGTATGTACTATGGAGATTTGTCATCAATAAGACTATGAAGGATATTATGTCAGTTCCTAATAGAAGATTTTAGCTATACCTTCTGTATATATTATGGGGAAAAAAAGCCAAATATTATAGGTGTCAACAATTGGAATGTGATTCCTCTCTTTGAACTTCTTAAAGTAGAAACTAGTTGAACATTTGTTAGGTTTGTATATAGATATTTCCTGTTCATTTGAAAGTTATTAGGATCATAGGTCCATAGGTAGAAGTTTATTTTCTCTAACCACTTCACTTTTAGACATGAGAATAGTCAGGCCCAGACAGGTAAGCAATTTACCAGGATCACACAGCTAACCAATCTCAGCTCTAATTATTGAAACTAGGTATGTTGCTCCTTACCACTCCTGGGCCAAGGACAGTCCCTAGCCCGGATGAAAAAGGAGGAGGGTTGGGGGTGGGGCTAGCAACCCCACCCTGTAAAAATTGCATCTGCTAAAGAAACTGCAACCTAAAGTAGGGGCAGCTGGGCTAGCTCAGTGGATAGAGAGCCAGGCCTAGAGACAAAAGGTCCTAGGTTCAAATCCGGGCTCAGACACTTCCCAGCTGGGTGACCCTGAGTTACTGTGTGACCCATTGCCTACTGGTTGTGGCCCTATGCTCCTAGAATGGAGTCCCAGGATAAAAAAAAAATGTTGCTCCTGAATGACAACGACTTTAAATTGGACTAGATTATTAATTAAGTTTTTTCCAACTCTAGGATTTGTGAATCTGTGAAGGCCCAACTTCTCAAACACATTTTCCCATCTTGAAAATAATGAAGTTGGATCAAATTATCTCTAATGCTATTTATATCTAAAGCATTTTGTAATTCTGTATTTTTGTTGGCTATTGAAGTTTGAGTTGATGAAAATTTAGTCGTTATAAAGAAATAAAATTTTAACCTGTGTATAACATTTGGAATAAAACAATCTCCAAATCCCCCTTCCAAATAACTACTTATTAAATTATTGATTAATGAAACAGCTTATAGGTTTGAAGATTACATGGTCAGGCTCAAAATTCATCAATTTTTTGCATATGTCCACATTTTTAAAATTCAGTTTGCTGACCACTTCATTCAGGTTACCATGATAGTAGACTATGAAACCCCTAGAGGTCTCCAACTACCCTCCAAATGACCATCAAGGAACAAATTGCCCCCAGTTGAGTCCTGGAGAAGCAGTAAGAATAGAAGAAAGTAAAACTGTGTTCTGATCCAGAAAACTGTGGAGAGACGGCGAGGAGGGACCATTTCCCAGGAGTAGGGAGAAAGAGGCCTAAACAAGCCTCAGTGGAACTCAGATGAAAAACAGCATGCAATACAAGCTGCAGAAGAAAGAACACAAGTGTCTCAGTCTAGTCTCAGCAGGGGTAAACAGGAACCAATGCAATACAGAAGAGGCAGCAGTGAGAGGAGCACATTTCTGCATAGTATAACTATAGCAGAGGCTAGGAACAATCCAGTGTGAGCAACAGTTTGAGGAACTCAACCCAACAAGATTTAGCCAAGGAGGAAGAAGGCAGACCCCAGTTCAAAAACCATCTAATCTGAATAGGTGCAAACCACAGTAAGCCAAATAAGCCACCTCTGAAGAGTGCTCAGTCTAGGAATGGGACACCTGAGCTGACCATAGGCATTGGAATAGACCACAAAAAACACTAATGGGACAGAACTTCATCCAGTGAAGGAACAGTTAAACTTTAGCATATAGTCAAAGTCAAGGGGAAAAATAACCCCCAAATTGGGAAAAAAAATGAAAAGTCAGACACTGGAGTACTATTTCTGGAATAGAGATGATCAAAATGCAAGCTCAGAAGAGAATAACAATACAAAAAACAAAATATATAAAGCCTTAAAGAAATATGTGAAAGGATGTCAGAACCAAAGTGAACTCCTAGAAGACCTCCAAAGAGGATCAAAAAAACCCCAACAACAAATAATAAGATTTAGAAGAAAAATTAGAAAAGAAAATTAAATAGATTAGAAATTCTAATTCTAATTAAATTAATAAGAAAATTAAATAGTTTAAATAGAATGCTATTGTATTCATTCAAATAGGAAAATAACTCCCTAAGAAAGGAAATACAAAGCCTGAAAGAAGAAAATGGAAATGTAAAAATTAGAATTGAACAAATGGAATCTAACAATTCCATAAAACAGCAAGAAAAAAAATTCAAAAGAAAGAAAAAAGGAAGAAAATCTATACGAGGTTGTTTACTGGAAAACCAATTAATCTGGTAAATAGATCAAGGAGAGAGAATCTAAGGATCATTGAATTGTATGAAATCCATAATTAATGAAAAAGATTCTGGACAACATCTTGAAAAAATTGTCATGAAAAACTGCCATAATGCTCTTGAACTAAAGGGAAAAAAATAGAAATTGAAAGAATCTACTGATCACCTCTTGAAAGAACTCAAATTTAAAAATACAAAGATTATTATAGGCAAATTCCAGACCTCCTAAAGCATAGAAAAATACTGAAGGCAGCCAGAAAAAAATAAATATTGTTGCACCTATGTGTGGGGTGAAAGTGAAGGGAGGAAGGTAGGATTCCAAATGACACACATCATAGACAGAATTACACAGGACCTAGCAGCTTCTACATTAAAGTACCAGAAGGAATGAAATATGATGTTCCTCAAGGAAAAGAATCTAGGCCTAGAACCTAAAAGAACCTACCCATAAAAGCTAAGAATAAAACATCAGAGAAAGAAATGAATATTTAATGAAATAGAGGACCTCCAGTCATTCCTTATAAAACAACTAGAACCAAAAAGAAAATATGATAAGCAAACCCCATTCTCAAGAGAAACATAAAAATTAAACAAAACAAAAACAAAAACTCAAGAAAATCAATGGAGTTAAACAAATCACATCCCCGTAGGTTAAAGTGATAACTAGAGTATTTAAAATATATTTATATATAAAGAACCTAAAGTAGTTAAGATACTTAAAGTAATCCAGGGAAACAATGGTATTAAACTGGTTATATTTCTGCATGGAAAAGTCACAACTAGGATACTTAAGATATCTAAGATACTGTAAGTTTTAAATTTAATATTCAATGCCTCCAAAGTATGATATTTACAACGATTTTATTTAAAGGAAAGGGAAAGAGTCTCAATTCAACCTTACCACACCTCCTGCTCTCCAAAAAGTCCTGTCACCACACCCACAACAACCATATCAAAAAACAGCCTGCAAAACCCACAACCAATAGGAAAAGGCTTAAGGAATTATGGGTATGGTGAAAGGGAGTTTGGGTAATGTAGTTTTAACCCACGACCAATAGGAAAAGGCTTAAGGAATTAAGGGTATGGTGAAAGGGAGTTTGGGTGATGTAGTTTTTAAAAGGGGTACAAGATCTTTACCTTTCAACTTTACATTCCCCCCTGTGATCCTTTGGGAGACAAGTCTCCCCAGTGGATTATGAATACATAATCAAATTAAAGTTTACAATAATTCAGAGATAAAAGGGAAATAAAAGGGAGAAAGAAGAAAACCAATGTTCGGTGGATTGACAATAAGCCATTTTAGGGGGCAGTCCCCTTTTCTGGCATAAAGTGTCCATTCAAAATAAATACATTCGACCACCCAAAGTTCAAATTCGCCATGTCTTGAAATTCACTCTGGATCTTTTGATGCAGTGTGTGGTCTCTGCATGCATCTTGATGACATCTTATGGATTCTGGGAGGTAGTCTTCTGTTCTAAATTAGGGTCAAATTCAAGTCCAAATTTACAGAAATAACATAGTCACTCAGAGGAGAACAACTTTACATTTCCCCCCTGAGGAAAATACAGGAATACACATGGGAATCACACAGGAATACATGGTTAAGGCATAAGGTATATGAATCAATTCTCAAAACATCAAAAAATCCAAAGGAAAAAAAGGAAAAAGAGAAAAATAAAAGAACCTCTGAGGAAAATACAGGATATTTAAAAAAAATGTGAAAGGAAAAAAATCTAGGAACAAGAAAAAGGAAAAAAAAATTCACAGATCAGAGCAAGTTCCTGTAACAATCGATGTCCCATAAGCTTTGCAACAACAATCACTCACTAACCCAGTTTAGCAGCCTGGACTACAGTAAGTTGTCACATCATAAAAGAAATGGAGAAAGGCGACTAGATTTCGAGACAAATGGGAAATAGCATTTCCTGCCACAATACCTTTCTTCACTGTCAGAGATAATGGAGCCCGAACAGTTTGATGTTGAGTACTTGATATTGAGTGTGGTACAAGGAAGTCCTATGTCTTAACATATGCTAAGTGTTGCAACCTCGAGTCTCACACAGGATCAAGTCATTGCGTAGAATGTCATCAATCCCTGTAGCATTAGTTTGGTCGCTTTCCTTTATGTGCTCATTTGCACTTCGCAGATCAAAAACTATGCTCCTTTGTGATCCAATTTTCCTTGGATTAGACATAGTCATCGAACAAAAGTCTCATAATAGTTAAATAACTAGTGGCAGGTTTCTATAGTCCAAAGATTTTTGGGTATAAATTTATATGCTAGGCAAATGGGCATCTTAGCTTATTCTTATTGCAAAAATCAAAACAGTCAAGAGTCTATTTAATGCTGGTGATGTGCTCCAAATGTAAAAAAATGAGAGAAAAGAAGAAAAAAATCAAATATTGTATTGCACACGTAGGAAAAAAAACCAACAAAAAAATGTGTAGTTTTTACACAATTCACAGAGGTAAAGAATAGAGGTTAATTTTCAAGAAATAAGATTCATTCCCTCCTTAACTTACCATGATCCACAGTGTGAGAGCAGATGAGGTAGACAAAGTGATGTGGGTGCAAATGAGGCATATAAAGCAATAATATATCCAAGAAAGTACAAAAGGAATGACAAAAGGCATAAAATGTTTTGAAAGGCACATCAGGTCAGTATAGGCCACTGAGATAGTATATGTATCATTCAAGTACAAGGATCAATCAAATAAAGTGCAACAAAATAGTGCAAAATCCAGCAATAGAGCATTCTCATCACAATAGTCAAATACAATCAATAGTCAAATATAATAGGTGCAGGTAATAGTACTTAGTACAGAGAATTATTCATTGTCAATAGAGGGTACTCGTTTCACATGACTGCAATGAATCCATGAGTCCCTCTCCCTTATTTTAATGACTGTTGGTATAGTTAATAGGAACTGGAATGGTCCATCATAACAGGTTCAGTTGACCCAGTATGTTTGAAATTCTTTATGTACATACTATCACCTAGGTTCAAATCATGAAGCAAGAAGTCTAAGGGGCCTGCTTGAACAGCAGCCCCAGAGTCATGGAGTTCTCGCAATTTTGTTTGTAATTGTCTGATATAAGTGGCAACAGTTGTATCCCCTCCTAACAATGAAGTATAGGCAGGGTTGAATGGTTGTGCCTGAATAGGTGGATGTCCAAATAGTATCTCAAATGGTGAGATGTGTAAATCACCTCTGGGTCTGCTTCTGAGATAAAATAAGGCCAGAGGTAAAACTTCAGGCCATTTCAAATGAGTCTCCATGCATAATTTGCCAATCATAGTTTTAAGTTCCTTAATCATACTTTCAACTTGGCCGGAGCTCTTGGGATGCTATGGTGTATGAAATTTAGGAGTTATCCCCAAACATGAATAAATTTGTGATAAGACTGATTAAGTAAAGTGAGTTCCTCTATCAGAATCAATATGTGCTGGCAGGCTGAAACGAGGAATAATCTCTTTCAAAAGGATTTTGGCAACAAAAGCCACTATGGCCTGAGCAGTAGGAAATGCTTCAGGCCACCTGGTCAGATGATCGACTAAATTTATAGTGTCCAGCTTTTGTTATAGAGATAAAATCAATTTGCAAATGTTCAAATAGTGTGTAAGCTAGAGGACGTCCACCAAAAGTTTTTTCTCGAAAAGTGTGCTGATTAAAGGCCTGGAAGGTGGGACAAGCTGTACATATTTTGGAGGCAATTGTAGTTATTCCAGGTGCTATCCATACTCTTTTAACAGAGTCTACAGTGCCTTGGGTGCCAAAATGACTGTGTTTATGGATAGAATGACAAATTTGGTTATAGAAAGCCCTAGGGAGCAGGGGCTTGCCTTCAGAGGACACCCATACTCCATTTATCTGTTTTGCTTTAAATCTCTGCTTCCATTTTCCCACTTCCTTGTCATTATAGGAAAGGGATAGATACAAATTATCAGTAATTGTTAGTGGCATAATAAACTCAGGTCCTTCTAAGGCTGCTACTTTTGCTACAGCATCTGCTTGATCATTTCCCCTGGAGACAGGGTCAGTGCCACCTGTGTGTGCAGAGCAGTGAACAACAGCTATGGCTTCAGGGAGCTGGATGATAGAAAGAAGTTCAGTGATGAGGTCTGTATTGGCAATACACTTTCCAGCTGATGTTAAGAATCCCCTTTGAAGCCATAACATGCCAACAGCATGACATATGCCAAATGTGTAATGGGAGTCTGTGTAAATTGTGACCCTTTTGTTCTGTGCAATGATACAAGCCTGTTTTAAAGCTGTGAGTTCTGCACCTTGTGCACTCACATGTGAGGGTAAAGAAGCTGACCATAGAGTATCCAATTCTGTAACTACTGTAGCTCCTGTATAGTGCACACCCTCTCTTATAAAAGAAGAACCATCTGTAAATAATATTAAATCTGGATTATCCAAAGGGGTGTCCAGTAAATCACTACGGGGTTTATCAACAGTGGACACCAAAGATGTACAATCATGTAAAGGTTCTCCAGAAATTGGCAAGTCAGGGAGCAAGGCTGCAGAATTAAGAGCTCCACAACGTTTTATCGTGATATATTCATTATTCAATAGTGTTATCTCATATCTCGTAATCCTTTGATCAGAGCAGCTGGGAACTATTTTCACAGGGAGTTTGAAAATCCCTTTGTGGTTGCCAACTGTAAGTTTTAAATTTAATATTCAATGCCTCCAAAGTATATTTATAAGGATTTTATTTAAAGCACAGGAAAAGAGTCTCAACTCAATCTTACCATGCCACCTCCTCTCCAAAAAGCACTGTCACCACACAAACAACAACCATATCAAAAAAAAAAGCCCGCAAAACCCACAACCAATAGGAAAAGGCTTAAGGAATCAAGGGTATGGTGAAAGGGAGATTGGGTAATGTCGTTTTTAAAAGGGATACAAGGTCTTTTCAACTTTACATTATATTAAATACTAAAGGTAATTAAGATGCTTTGAGGTAATCAAACAATGAGGCTAAGCTGATTAAGAAGGTGACAACTAAAATACTTAAGATATGATGATATTTGAAGTACCCAAGGTACTTAAAATACTTACTATACTTAAAGGATTAAAGATACATAAAAATGTTTCACTAGTAGGGCAGTGAATAGGATCATAAATAGACAGAGAACAAGGAGTAATATTATAGTATGATATCCAAAATAAAATAAAAATTCAAGGGATCAGAAAGAGAAATACACTGGGAAAAGAGAAAATGAGAGAAAGTAAGGGATAAATTATTTTATATGGGGAGGCATGCAAGAAACAATAGAGTAGAAGGGAAGATGATGAGGGTGGTGGGCATAAAGTTGGATAAAATATCCATACTCAGGCATCAAATCCTATCTTATCCTATAGGCAAGTAAGAAATGGAGGAGAAACCAAAAAGTTTAAGTAGAGACAAAAGGTGGAGGGAAATTCATAGATGAGTGGTCAGAACCAAATAATAATAATAATAATAATAATAATAATAATAATAGTAATAATAATAGTAATAATAATAATAATAATTTGTGAACAGGGAAAGACAAAAAAGAGAGAATGAAAAAGATAAACAAGGGTAGTATGAGATGGAGGGAAGCACAGTTAGTGGTCATAATTGTGAATGTGAATAGGATGAAATCAACCATAAAACAGAGGAGGATAGCAATATAGATTAAAAACAAAAATCCCACAAGGTGCTGTCTATAAGAAACACATTGTTTCTTATAGGGAGAGACACACAGTGTACAAGTAAAGGGTTGGAGCAGAATCTATCACATTTCAGCTAAATGAGGAGCAACAATTATCTCAGACAAAGCAAAAGTTAAAATGGATCTAAGAAAAAGCTAAAAGGAAGGAATGAGGTGGCTCAGTGGATAGAAAGTCAGGCCTGTAACTTGGAGGACCTGGGTCCAAATATGATTTCAGACACTTCCTAGCTATGTGACCCTAGCCAAGTCACTTAACCCTTCTTCCCTATCCCTGGTAACTCTTCTTCTTTGGAACTGATACTTAGTGTTGATTCCAAGATGGAAGGTAAGAATGTGAATAAAGATATAAAGAAGAAAATTACATTTGAATAAAAGGGACTAGAGGCATATCAATATTAAGTGTATATATATATATATATGTATCAAATAGAATAACATCATAATTGCTAAAGTAGAAGTTACATGATTTACAATAGGAAACAGACAAAATCATATCAGTAGGGGACATTAATCTTCCCCTCTCTTCCCCTCTCAGCATCATATAAGTTAAATCCAAAATATATATGAACAAGGAATTTTTTTTAAAAAGATAAATAGAATTTTAGAAAGGTTGGACTTGTGGGTTGTTTAGAGAAAACTGAATGGCAATAATATAAAAGAACATGTATTTTGGACAATAGTACATGGCACATTCATAGATATTAATCATATAATAGGTCATAAAAGTCTCACAACCAAATGCAGAAAAGCAGAAATATTAAATATTTCTTCCAGATCATATAAACTGAACGAATATCTAAAAATTAGTTGGAAACTAAATAAACTTATGTTAAAAAATGAGTGGGTAAAACACGAAATAAAAGAAATAATCAACAATTTATTTAAAGAGAATGATGAAGATGAGAAAACATACAGAAAGAACAGGGTAATGCATTATATATCCATCTAAAAAAAGCTTTCTGGAAAAAAGAATAATTTAAAAAGCCCACTTAAACACCATATTAGAAACCCTGAAAATCAAAGGAGAGATTAATATAATTGAAAATAACAAAACTATTGAACTAATAAATAAGACAAGGAGCTGGTTTAATGAAAAAATAAACCATTTGGTAATTTCATCAAAAAAGAAAAAGAAAATAAATTGCCAGTATCAAAAATGAAAAAGATGAATTTATAAAAATTGAAGAGAAAATTAAAGCAATTCTAGAATGTTTTTGCCAAATTCTATGTCAATAAATATGCTAATCTAAGTGAAATACTTAAATATTCAAATAAATATAATATATGTTATATATAATATATGATATATAATGTATACTATTTGTTATATACTATAATAATATAATACATAATAATATATAAATAAATATAACTTCTCAAGAAAAAGAAAGTGAACAAGCCATTAGTGAATTCCCTAAGAGAAAATGCCCCAGAGCTACATGGATTCATAAGTGAATTCTACCAAACATTTAAAGAACAAATTCCAATTTTATATAAACCATTTGGAAGAATAACTGAAGAAATAATTCCTTCTAGTTCTTTTAATCACATAAACATGATGTTGGTCTTAAGCCAGGAAAAGAAAAGCAGAAAAAGAAACTATAGACAAATAGCCCTAATAAATATCAATGAAAAATTTAAATAAAATATTAGAAAGGCTATTTCAGCAATATATGAAAAGGATTGGATGGTTTTGTCCTTTATACCAAGAATGCAGGGATGGTTCAGAATTAGGATAACTATTAGTATAATTGATCTTATCAATAATAAACCCAACAGAAATAATATGATTATTTCAACATATGTAGATAAAGCTTTTGACAAAATACAACACCCATTCCTCTTATTTAAACTAAAGAATGTTGGAATAAGTGGAAGATTTCTTAAAATGGTAAATAGAATTTATCTAAAAATCATCAAGCATTAACTGTAATGGAGAAAATTTAGAAACCTTTCCAAAATATCAAGAATGGTGTAAGGATGCTTATTATCACCACTACTATTCAATATTATACTAGAAATGCTAGCTATAGCAATGAGAAGAAAAAAATGGAAGGAATTATAATAGGCAATGAGGAAATAAATCTTTCCCTCTTTGTAGATTATATGATGGTAAACTTAAAGAATCCTGGAGAATCGACCAAAAACCTTATCAAAACAATAACTTTAGCCAAGTTGCAGCTTATAAAATAAACTGACAAATCATTAGCATTTCTCTATACTTCCAATAAAGTCCAGAAGCAAGATATAGAAAGAGAAACCTCATTTAAAATAATTGTTGGCAATGTAAAATACCTCAGAGTATGCCTTCTAGAAATACTTAGGAACTCTAAGATTACATTATCATTACAAAAGACTTTTCACACAAATAAAATCAGTTCTAAACAATTGTAAAAACATTAATTGTTCATGAGTAGGTAAAGCAAATATAATAAAAATGACAATTCTACCAAAATTAATTTACTTATTCTGTGCAATATAAATAAAACAACACCAAAATTATTTCATGCAGTTAGAAAAACTGAATAGTAAATTACATCTGAAACAAAAGGCCAAGAATATCAATGGAATTAATGAAAAAAGATAAAGAAATTTGGCATAGATTTGCTAGATCTCAAACCATATTATGAAGAAGCAACCATCAAAACAATCTGCCACTGGGTAAGAAATAGAATGATATGTTAGTTGAATATATTAGGCACTCAATATATGGTGGTAAATGGCTATAGGAATCATGTGTTTGACAAACCCAATAATCCAATCTTTTGGAAAAAGAATTTATCATCTGATTAAAAAAACTTATGGAAAAAATACAAAAATTATGACAGAAAATAGAAAGAAACCAACAACTCATGCCATATACTAAGGTAAAGTCAAAGAAGATATGTAATTTAGAACTAAATGTCAATAATATAAATAAAGTAAGGGAGGACAAAGTATTTGTCTTTTACAACCTATGGATAAGGGGAAAATTCATATTCAAAGAAGAAAGAAAAAAAATTACCAGAAGTAAATTAGATTGGAAATGATTATTGGCTCTGGTGGGGGGGGAGGATGGAGGAGGGGAAGGAAAGAACATGAATCATGTAACAATGAAAAAATATTCTTAAAAAAACAAATTAATTAATTTTAAAAAAGAATTGCATTAGATAACTTTGACAACATTAAGTTTAAAAAAAATTGCACAAACAAAATCAATTCCATTATTTGGGACTATGACCAAAGGGAGTGAAAAGACTTGCCTGCCTTTTTGATCCAGCCATACCACTGCTGGGTTCATACCCAAAGAGATCATAAGGAAAAAAAAAACTTGTATAAATATATTTATAGCCACGCTCTTTGTGGTGGCAAAAAAATTGTAAAATGAGAGTATGCCCTTCAATTGGGGAATGGCTGAACAAATTGTGGTATCTGTTGGTGATGCAATACTATTGTGCTCAAAGGAATAATGAACTGGAGGAATTCCATGTGAACTGGAATGACTGTCAGGAATTGATGCAGAGTGAAAGGAGCAGAACAAGTAGAACCTTATACACAGATATTGATACACTATGGTACAATAAAATGTAATAGACTTCTCTACTAGCAGCAATGCAATGATCCAGGACAACTGAGAGAGACTTATGAGAAAGAACACTATCCAGGTCCAGAGAAAGAACTGTGGGAGGAGAAACACAGAAGAAAAACAATTGCTTGAACACATGAATTGATAGGGATATGATTGGGTAAGTAGACTAAATGATCACCCTAGTGCAAATATCAATAATATGGAAATAATTCTTGATCATTGACACATGTAAAACCTAGTGGAATTATGTGTTGGTTATGGCTAGAAGTTTGGGGGAGGGGAGAGAAAGAATGTGAATCCTGTAACCAAGGAAAAATGTTCTTAATTAATTAAAAATTTAAAAAAAAAATCAATGCCATTGAGCTCAAACGCAAACAATAAACTGGGAAAAATCATTCTAGCAAGTGTCTCAGACAATGGTTTTACTTCTCAACTAACTACAGAAATAAGTCAAATCTATAAGATTACCAAACATTTCTCAACTGGTCAAAGTACATGAGCAAAAAGTTCTCCTTTGAGGAAATTAAACTCCAAATCACTCTTAATTAAAGAAATTCAAATTAAACCGACTCTTATGTACCACATCACAACTATCAGACTTACTAACATAACAAAAAAGGACAATGATAAATATGGAAAGGGATGTGGAAAAAATTGATCACTATTACACTATGGATGGAGATACAAACTGATATAATCATTCAGTAATTCAGTCTGGGATTATGCCTAAAGGGCCATCAAACTGGGCATTCCCTTTGTTCCAGTAATATTACTCCTGCATGTATATCTCACAGAGATTAAAGATAGAGAAAAAGACCAATTTCTATAAAACTATTTAAAGTAGCTCTTTTTGTGTCAGGAAAGAAGCTAAAACTCAAGGAATTTCCATGATGAAAAAAGTTTGTCTATTGCCATAGAATCAACTGACACTGAATGAGATGAAAGCATACCATTCTTCACTTCGTTTCCTTCATTAATTTTTCTCTAGTGTAACAATATATGTCTTGTTTTGCAACATGAAGAGCATGGAAATATATATTGTTTTATAACATATGTACAACAGAAATATATCAGATTATCTGCCTTCTTGGGGAAAAGGAAGAGATTAGAGGGAGGGAGAGAACATGGACTTCAAAATGTCAGAAAGTGGTTATTAAAATTTTATTGATGTGTAAAAAAATAAAAATTTTCAGAAAAAAACATTGTTTATTTATGTGGCCTGGTTATAGTTCAAAAGCTCTGTTTTAGTTGAAAGTAATCGGTCATATTTTTCTTAAAAGCATTTCTTCCTTCCGATGTTTTCTTCTGCTAGGATACAATTCGTCTGTGTTTTCAAAAACTGTTTAAACATTTCAGGGGGAAAAAAAAGACAGCAGCAACCTTTGAGAAGGACTTTAGGTCTGACATAAAGCCAAATTGGAAACTGCTAGTGATCTCTTCAAAGGTATAAGGCCATTAGTAGGAGGGCAAATTGGGAGCATAAGAGGCAAAGAATATTTCTTTCTTTCTTTCTTTCTCTTTTTCCTTTTTTTTCTGAAAGAGGAGAACAGTTATTGGAGAGAGATGCTGACTAGGTGGTTGCCATGTTAGTTATGTTTGAGTTTCAGATTTAACCACAGGAAGCTTAGTACAAAGGGTGCTTTCCTGGTTTCAGTCAGGGAAAAAGGGCTAGCTGCTTAAATTAGGGTGAGAACAGTCTGAGAATCAGGAATAGATAAGATCTTAGAGTAATTACAGTTAGCAAATTGCTGGAGGTTTCAACATCTAAAGTTACCTGGTTCAATCAAGCTCTGATGCCCCACAGATTCATACAAAGACAGCAGAAACAGGCAAGTACCTTTCAGTGGCTTTACAGAGGCTGACAATTGGAACTGCTTTTTAGGAAGTTGCCAGGTGAGTTCTAATTATAGTGGGAAAGCTCCAGAGTCAAAACAAGTTCAAATAGAGTAGCAAAATCATTTTGGTTCAAGATAATTATTTTTGTAATAAGATGAAAAGGCGTATTGTGCTTTACTGATTACAGTGTACGTTTCAATGAGAAGGGTCTATCAAATAATTCTTCTGATTTAAAATGTAAAAATGTTTATGCATTGTAGAGGAACCTATGACCTGGTCAATGAGAAAGAATACCTAACTGGCAGCGTCTAAATGACAAATTTGTATAGAAGAGAATATTCCTTAGCAAGGTCAACTAATTTAGATTTTCAGATATCATCCCTCCAAACTTTGTAAATGGGAAATCAACTGGAAAAACACAGTTTACTATTACTTAGAAGAATTAATATTAAACAACATTCATATCCTGGAAGGAAAGTGAAAAATAGAGATTGTTTCAGAGATTGCCTGGAATTCTGAACTGTGGTTTCTGAAGAAGAATATTTCAGAATTTATTAGATGGTGAAAGAAAGGACATCTTTTTATTCACTTAAGTAAATGTACACTTAATTTAATGAAAGAATCAGAAAGCTAGAATGGACTGTGGATAAATAGTTGAAGCTTAGCATTGTATAGATGAAGAAAATTGAGCCTAGAGAGATCAGTGATTTGTCAATGATCCCACATGTTCTGATAGAGTTAAGATTAGAAGATAGTCAATCTGCTATACCTTTATAAATTTAACTCTTTAAAATAATGGGCATTTAGTTGTTGACAACATAATTTATAATTAAAGGTTTGTGTTGTCTTAGGGTATAGGTTGGAAATAACTTTTCAGTTTTAACTGATATATCTTTGCACCCTCTCACTCTTAGAAATTAATAAGGAAGAGATGAAAAAAAAAAACAACAACCAAACTCTTAGATGGGAAGTTAAAAACCTACTTACAATATCTTTTAACTGGAACTGTAAAGTCTATGTCAAACTTTAAGTAAGTGACATAATTTGTTAAAAGTTTATCTTTTAAAATAATGAACAGCATTTTCAACCTTCCAGTGAGGAGAATGTGTTTGGAACTTGTCTGCTCAGATATCCTAGAAATCAACTACTGATACTAAACAAACTTCCAACAATTTAGAATGGAGGGTATGGACTGTTTCATCCTTTACTCAGCTTCAAGTAGGAAAATATGACTCAGAAAATAATGTAACTCAACAAGGTATTGACTAAAGGGGCAATTGTTTTGAAGAAAATGGGATTCCTGTTGATACACAAATGTCTCTATCCCCAGAAAAGGACAGGAAACCTTTTATTTACCTTAAACCTGCAGAGCTTGAAAGGGGGAATGACATTGTTGTTTCCATAGCTTGAAGGGAAAAAGCTAAAGTAGCATGGATCTTAGGAAAAAGGAACGTTACTAAGGAGATATGACATAAATAAAGCAGAAGCCATAGATATATATCTTTAGAACACAGACCTTCTGAACTCTCTTTTTCATCTTTACATTCCTTTATTCTATCTTTGCAGGAGAAAAAAGGAATGATTTTCAATCAATTCCAGGCATATGAGCACATGTATGCATGTATATGTTTGTGTTTGTATGCTTATGTATATAAAATCATTGTTTAAAATTTTTAAATCAGGTTGACTAACAAAGGAACTTGGTACCTTTGTGAAAAATAAGGAAGTATATATCCATATAAGAGGAGAATGGACTGAATGGATCAGATTGGATTTTCTTTGTGAATTTATGGGCACCATCACATTTTAGGAAAGATGTTGAGTATGCTCTTCTCTCTTGTTTTTCCTAATAGTCAAGGAAATTGTGTTTGACCCTTCAACAAACCCAAAAGCTTGCAAATAAAGCACTATTTTGCTCAGGATATGTACAAATTAGTAATCCATCCCCATTCTTTCTTTTCAATAATAATTGGTTTTATTATATATTCTAAATAATTAATAAGAATGCTCTTTTAATTACAAAAGTAAATTTTCATAAATCTGCATTCTAAGAATTAATTAAATTAAGAAGTTTCCCTAATATTTAATGTACTTTTACAGATTTATGTTTGTCTTCAAATTAATAATTTCCTCTATTGCTTCTTTTTAAAATCACAGTTGCATCATTTTTTGTGAGGTTCAGCTCTCTAGATATTTTTTGACTAATGTCTAGAGAATCTAAATATAATTTACATTAAACAGATTTGAGGTATTGCAGGTTCATTAACAGATATGAATTAAAAATGGCATATAATGCAAATTAAAATCAGTGAGGTAAAAGTTTAGACCTATATGTTTCTATTTAAAAGAAAAAAAACTTATTTATGGAAGTTATATTTTCATATTTTTATCTTAATGTTAAGTTAAAGGAATTGAACACATTGATACTAGAGAAAAAAGGGTCAGGAAATTCTTTACTTTGTGTATACATGTGTGCATCTATGCATCTCTGTGTGTGTGTGTGTGTGTGTGTGTGTGTGTGTGTATGCATCAATCTCTTTTGCATTAGGCCATTGAACCTCTACTAAGAATAATGTTTTCAATGCATATAACAAAATACGTAAAATACAAATATCAAATTTGTTAATGTCCTTGGAGGACAAGCTCAGTATCCCTCTTCATGAATATCCAACAAAACATAATATCTTGAATATAATAGGTATTTTATGTTTATTAAATCAATAAACAAAGACATCCAGAAAAGACTATATTTTGCATATCTAATAATTTTGTAACTTCAAATCCAAAACTATATTTTTACATAAGTTGTTAAATTATATGATCATATTTTAGAGCAGTGATTCCCAAAGTGGGTGCCACCACCCACTGGTGGTTGCTGCAGCAATCCAGGGGGATGGTGATGGCCACAGGAGCATTTATCTTTCCTATTAATTGCTATTAAAATTTTTAAAAATTAAATTTCCAGGGGGCTAAGTAATATTTTTTTTCTGGAAAGGGGGTGGTAGGCCAAAAAAGTCTGGGAACCACTGGTTTAGAGAAAGAAGAAACTTGAGTTCTTTCTTGTTTTGCCTTCTCATGCTTTAGATGAGGAACCTAGAACACAGAGGGATTTAATGATTTGTCCAGGATCACAAGAGCATTAACTAGCAAAATCAGAATTAAAGCTCAGGACTTCTTACTTCAAATCAACACCCTTTCTACTATGTCACACTAGGAAGGACTGTGATTGAAGTTATACATCCATTTAGCCATTCATTGATGTTATATCATTCACCAAGACTTATAGACCGACTTAAAAAACATCTATGCAAACTGAACAATATATACATAATATCATTTATTTTTCAATGGGAAAATATCACTAGTGTTTAAATTTTCTCCAAGAATTTATGAAGACTATGGAATTTTACATAATTACATTTGGACATAATCATGGACTTCTTGACAAAGATACTGGGAGTAGCTTGCCATTTCCTTCTCCAACTCATTTTATTGATGAGAAAACTGAGGCAGAATTAATTGAGTTGTCCATGGTCACATGGTAAGTGTCTAAGGCAAGATCTGCACTTGTTATCATGACCCAAAGCCAAGTATTCTACTTGCTGTGTCACCTAGCTGTCCCAGTCATGATCTTAGCTTAGTATATTTGTTCATACTAAAAAATTTATTTTTGTATTTCAAGCCTTTTCTTTCTTCCACTTTAGCAGGAGTTCTTAAACTCTTTTAAAATACACTCATTGGCTCATTGGCAGTGTAATGAAGCCTATGGATTTCTTCTCAGAATAATATTTTAATGCATAACATAAAATATGTATGAATGTAATGGAAGACATTTATACCAATGTGAAATTATCAAAATATTATAACAACCACAACAACAGGTTTATTGAACTCAAGTTAATAACTTTTTAGCTTAGAAGGGATATTATACCTGTATTTAAATACTTGAAAGCATATAATTTGTAAAAAAAATGATGTAGACTTGTTCTCCTTGACTTCCAAAGGTAAAACAAAGAATAAGGGGGTAAACATTTCAGAAAGGACAGATTCTTCTCAACATAAGCAAGTTTTAGCTTTCCAAATTTGTAGTGGACTTCTGATAGTTATTTGTTCTTCTTTACTACAAGTCTTCAATTAGATTTTGGATGACTATTTGAGAGTATGTCATATATTGAGGGGGAAACTAGGTGGAAAAGTAGATGGACAACCAAGCCTGGAGTCAGGAGGACCTGTGTTCAAGTCTAGTTTCAGACTATTACGAGCTATGTGGTCCTGGGCAATTCAACCCTGTTTGCCTCAGCTTCATCATCTGTAAAATGAACAGAAGAAGGAGATGACAAAGCACACCAGTATCTTTGACAAGAAAATATCAAACGGGGTCATGAAGTGTGAGATACATATGAATAATAATACAAGAGGAACTTTTATAAAGACCAAGCTAGATGATGTCCCTTGAGCTTTTTTCAGACTTAGAGATTCTGTTATCCTCTAACTTTCATTTGGTGACAGCTATTCATAGAAGTTATTAGTAGATTTTGAACTAGGTTTTTAAATTACAGATTCTATACTCTTTCCATTATACAATATAGACTAGTATAGTAATTATTTGATTAGAATGATGCATTGTTATTCTTGTATCCAAATTTATTTTACTTAATATGCGTATATGCTTCAACTTTAGAAAGTTATATATCTTCTAAATACAAAGTAAAACAAGAGATGCCCTCTTAATTTCCTGTTCCTATTAATTGACTTAATGAGGTTATTACTGTTAATAAAGATATCACGTAATGGTATAAAGTATTCTCTAACTACTCTCATTTTTCCCTTCCATTTAGAAAAGCTATTGCACTATAGACTTCTGAAAGCATTTAAAACGTATTTTAAATGGTGAACACTGACATTCACAGCTATTTCATTCTTTTTTAATCCAGATTCTTAACAGCCTGTAGCAGCAATTCAGTACCATTACAATGCCTGCCAATAACCTTATGCTACAAAAAATAATTTCAGTCAGCATTATCACTCAATGTAGCCAACAGAAATATTTGATACTGTGATCACTGAATCCAGAAATCCACTTCAGATGTCCTTCAAATGGCTAGAAGATGAATTCAAGGGGATATAAAATAGAAAACTCACAAGATGGGGCCTGACTTTGATACTTACTTGGTCTGATAGAGTAATTTAGTCTCTATATAGATCTTACAGTATAAGAAAAAAAGGGGGAAAGGAAGATGTAATGTGTCACCTTATCTAAATAAGGTACCTGTCATTCCTGGAATTTTGTTTAAACTATGATAGATGTTCTTATTCAACACAAAAGATTCTTCCCCCTCCCTTGAAAAGCTAGTGCTTTTAAAAAAAGAATGGAGTACAATAAAACTATATTTCCTGACTGTAGGTGAATCTTAACAACGAAAATCTCAAGCTTTTATCAAAGCGAGTCCAGAAGATGAAGAAAAGAGAGGCAGGAGCCTTAGGAATGCCTTTAAGATGGCATGCTGACATGAATGTTATTGTTGCTTTTACTCATTATTTTATGCTTTGGGTGGCCTGTGAAATTTCTCCCAAAATTACATTTTCCTTTGAATTAGTCCCACTACTTATATTATTCTAGAATTTTATCAATTTTTTCATTTCAATAAAAATTATGCTAAGCTACATATTAGAATTTGAACCATGGGCTGAACATTTTTAAAAACAAATCTAGGAAGCCTAAAGATAAAGTATAAACTAGAGAATGATTGGTGATGGCCTAAAATGAATTTAATTGGCATACTATGTCAATTTCTCCTCTCTGTTTCATTTCTTCCTGAGGTTTATCTCTTTTGTGGAGGCCCTTTTTGAATTTTTTTATTGCAAAAAGATGATGGTGTTCTCCCAGTTCCATAATATAGGGTGTAATAAAAGGAGGCAGAGAATACTATATGCTGTTTAACTGTAAGGACACACCAACTTTCAAGCCCCAGTAGAATAATCTGAGAACATTTGATTTATTTTTATACTATTAGAAAAGCATTTTAATCCTCGATAAGCCTATTTCTCATCAATAAAATGCAAAATGTTCTGAGAACTGATTGCAATGCATATGAGGCACTTTGCAATTTGAAAGGGTTAAGTCAGTTATGATCAAGAGATCTATCACCCACATTACTAATGACATCAATTAACTTGTGATATCATTGACACAATTGTTCTCCCTACTAGTGCAATTCAGAATTCAACTACAGTATTTATCTCTATTTCTTTTTTTACCATATCTTTTTATAAACCATCCCTGGAGAATTCATTGAGTCTGCAAAAGTTCTTCCTATGGTTCTTTTCATAAACTACAGATACTCGTGTGAAACTTCATCCACCATAACAGATAAAAAGATAACAGTCTTTCATTCTAGCTACAAAACTGGTCCTCCATTTTTAACCATAAATGTCCTGGATCTCTTCTGCCACTTTTTACCCACAGGCAATCGTCACAATATTCTACAGTTTCTGACACTCACTGCATCTTTCCTTTTAAACATTTAAGAGATTCTTGGACTCTTCTATGACTCCTCAGACACTGTAATAGCCGATGACTTGCCATCAGAGAATATTTTCTGGAGAATATTGATGGTAAAAGTCTAATTTAGTGGCAGGGTGCAGCTTCCCATGGACAAATCAATCCAATCATCTATTTTTCAATTCTGGATATGGCCCAGCCAAATTTGGGCATGGCTCATTTGCTACCTGCAGCAATATCCAATATGTACAACTACTTTACATCACATATTACTGATGACTTAATGGAAAAAATTGCATATCCAACAGGATATATAAAAGAGGTGATACATGTTCTTCATTTTCTGTGTGACTAGTTAGGCTGATCTCTTAAGTAATCTATTTTCATTACTATCTGTAATATACTCTAACCTTACAATGTTTCTTCTCTTATTATAGCTTTCATGATATATAATTCATCCACTTAGGGAAATATACCTACACATTTGTCCTCTTGGAACATTCTAGGACCATCACTGACTTCAGTTATCTAAAATATTGCATTAGGCTTTTCCTTACACTCTTGACTTCTTGGGTTTTCCTTTGAATTTAGCTTGTAGTTGTGAGTTTATTGTTTTTTGTAGTCTTTTGTTGAATTTATTTTGTATATTCTTATCTGTGTATATGGTATCTCTCTGACCTTTGAGAAGAGTCTCTATTTCATTTTTTCCTTTGTATTTCTAACACATAGCATAGTACTTGCTGCTTAGAAGTCACTTACTAAGTAATAACTGATTGACTGTTTTTCTTACCCTAATATTTTCACATAGAATAAACTCTGGCATCTAGTAGGCACGTCATAACATTTGAAAATGCCAAACATGTGTTACTACAGCCATCAAGGAAGCTAAAAGAGTCTGGTCTTCAACTAATCTAAATCTGAGTACATCTCCAAAGACAGATAAATTAGAGATGTAAAAAAAATTGAGAACTCTTTAGAGGCAATATGGTATAGAGGAAAACACAGTAGCTTTAGGGGACCAGTGTTCAAATCCTGCTTCCATCATTTGTTTTCTGTTTCACCTTGAATGAAAATCATTAAACCCCACCAGGTTAAGTTTTTCAGTCCTTTTCAGTTATATCTGACTCTTCATAACCCCATTTGAGATCTTCTTGGCATAGATCAGATTGATTTGCTTCTCCAAATCACCTTCTCCTGAAAAAGTGGATTAAGTTAATGGTAGCAATGAGCAGCTCAACAACCAAAGCTACTCAACAGAATGTAAGTATAGCACATAGGCAGTAGAGACAATTAGCCCAGTGGCCACAGTGATATTATATCCAACATAGTTACCATGAAGATTTCACCATAAGATTCCTGTAGCATTGGAGGTGTTAGTTATAAAAAGGAATTCTTTTTTTTTCCTTTGAGTTTACACTTGTGAAAAAGGATTTTCACAAGTGTAAACTCAAAGAGAACAAAGAATTAAATTTTACAAAGTGGTTTTAGCCTTTTTGTGTCTGTATACATTTCCTGGTCATACTTGTTCTATACTTACTTTACTTACTTTTTTTATACTCTGCCACTGATAGTGGATAATTTATGTTATAGTGTAGACCTTGTGTTAATGGGGGAAGGAGTTCTTGTCACTTTATTCACTACTCTGAAAAAATAATTCCTCTAATTTAATTATAAATTACATATTAACATATATATGTTACATATATATATACATATACATATATATATATATATATATATATATATATATATATAGAGAGAGAGAGAGAGAGAGAGAGAGAGTTGTGTGTGTATACAAACAAACATATATACTCCAGAATCCATAATAAATGTTTTGGAAATTCCAAGATGCATTTCTGTTACATTTGCAAACTGAAGTATAAATAAGAAATAAATGGAAACATGGGCAGGATCTCATCAAGATGATCTTTTATTGCTTGAAAACTCTAAAATTATCACGTTTTAACTAATATTTTCAAGTGTAACTATTTTCTTTCTTGTAAAATTTTTATTGAGATCATTATCAACAGTTCTTCTGTGTAAAATCGTTCCTTATAGAAACATAGCCACAATTTTCTAAAATATATTTTTCCTCTTTTAATAAGTATATACTATGCTTTCATTCCATAACTTTTCATTAAACACTTGCTACATATAAAGCAGAGTGCTCGGTGCAGAGGAAATATACAAAGATAACTAAGATTTGGTTCTCGTTCTCTTGGAGTTTGCACCATCTTAAACTTAGATTGGGAAAAAAAGTTTCTCTGGCAGATGCTTCATAATATTCATTCATTATTATTGTTAATCATAATGCATTCAAAGTGCACTTCACCAATTTATAAATATTTTCCCCACATGACAAACTATGAGGCAATATGTAGTGTATTATTTTCTAATAACATGAAAAGGAATTTCCTGGTTTGGAAAAAAAAAATTCTGTTTTTCAGGAACCACAGCTCAAATTCATTCTTCTGTGCACTTAAAAAAAGCATCTTAGGGGGCAGCTGGGTAGCTCAGTGGAGTGAGAGTCAGGCCTAGAGACAGGAGGTCCTAGGTTCAAACCCGGCCTCAGTCACTTCCCAGCTGTGTGACCCTGGGCAAGTCACTTGACCCCCATTGCCCACCCTTACCACTCTTCCACCTATGAGACAATACACCGAAGTACAAGGGTTTAAAAAAAAATTAAAAAAAAAAAGCATCTTAGGGTGAATGTAAAATCAGTTGTTGGACTCATTAGAGATCAAACCTTCAACAGTTACCCTAGTTGGACCCCTTTAGATCCAAGCCACAACACAACCAAGAAGGGCATATTCTGTTATTTCTTCCCCTTGCTCCTGTACTGGCCTGGTCTAAATATATTGACACAAGATCTGATTAGAATTCCTGGCATAACCAGGTCATCCTTAGATCCATATTTCCTTTTCCTACCATGTGTACACCTATGTTTATACTACACTGATTGTAGATAACAATCAAACTACATAGGTTTGAAACCCAAAATATTTTCCTTATGACTCTTTTTAAGTTAGGGAATTTCCATATGAATAGTATTCTCCTTTTCCTCTCTCATCTTCTTTGTTATAGCACACAATGCAGCTCTGAGGAAAATGTACACACACACACACACACACACACACACACACACACACACACACATACATACATAAACACACTTTTCCCCCTTTCCCTGTTTTATCTCTTGCCAAGTTACCTGAAGAAAAGCTTTCTCACTTCATGCCAAGTATAATAGAAAAAAAAATTTACCCTAATCATACCTGATCAGCATTGGATACATTTGTATCAAGAAAAAAAAGGAAATCATTATTTTTGACCCAAAACTGGGGACAATAATGAACCAATTTCATCAATCTCTAAAGCCCTTTTTAATTCCTGAGAAGTCCACTAAAGAAGTTGCTCAAATCTACTTTTACTTACCCATTTTTCTTTAAAATTACTCTTCCTAAAACTAAACAGTTTCTATTTTGATTCAGTGTTACTATCTATAGTTTAATTATCAGTTTTGTAAAATATTTTCTCCTACTTTTCATTGAAATTATTAAGTGTTAGTGATGCCTTCCAGAATGGTGTGGATTTGAAATACAAGGTTTGATTTCTATAGTGTATTGGCATATTTAGAGGTATAGTTCATCCTTCTGTTTTTCTAGTTTTTTCTCTTTTCATGATTCCTTTTCCCCTTACTCTCTCTGCTCTCAAATACTGAAAATATTTCAGGAACAAGCTGTTTTTTGTCTTTGTATTCAGTGCAACATTTCACAGAGCTTCCATCGGTGAATGTACTTGCTGAGCACAGAATATTCTGACAGCACCTGGAATGTTCAGTCTAATTTGATCAGACTATTTGCAAGAATCTTTGGCTCTGAAGGTGGTATATTACCATTCTTATGCACAGGTTACATAGCCCAAGTCTTTGCAAAATCAGGAAATGACTTCTGTTTATCTATACTACCAAGGAGGCCTGTCTTGATTTTAAAGAAATTCCAGACTATACATTCCTTTTTTTGTTTGTTTGTTTGTTTTTTTAAACTCTTATCTTTTGTCATGGAATCAATTCTATATATTGGTTCTAAGGCAGAAATGCAGTAAAGGCTAGGCAATGGGGGCTAAGTGACTTGCCCAGGGTAAAACAGCTGGGAAGTACCTGAGACCAGATTTGAACCCAGGACTTCCTGTCTCTAAGCCTGGCTCTCACTACACTGGGCCACCCAACTGCCCCCAAGACTATACATTCTAAAAATAACTTAGGCATTATTTTTTTAAACTAAAATTGTTTGATGATATTTTAAATGTTCTTATTTCCCTGACTTTTAGAACATTTTGATGTTCACTGCATCTGAAATGGCAGGAAATTTAAATTTGTGAAATCATGTTATTTAGCTTTAATTAAAATTCCCTCTGTGTCACATGCTGATTAGGCCAAAATAGTCTGAAAACTCAAAAATATTAACTTATCATTTTTCTAATATGTTTTTGCTATATCCAATTTATTAGATTTGGGATATAGAGGCCCTGTTTAATAGAGTTATCACCAGTGGTTACTTTGCAAGAGTGAATTGGACTCATTTTCTGGCACCACAGAAGTAAAAAACAAAAACAAAAACAAAAACAAAACAAGCCTAAATGTTCAGATCAAAAAAAAAATTCTTCCTAGAATGCAGAGTAAACAATTAGTATCCCCTGATTTGTCACTATGTTTGGGGTGGAGATGATAGGGAGAAGGCAGAAATGTGTGAGTATAATTCTATCATACAACAATGAGATTAATTCCTAAATTAACTACTATTTGAAATTCAATAAAAATATTATGAGGAAGTTAACAGAACAGAGTAGCAATTGATGTTATTATTCTCAGAAGAAGCAGTATATATTTTAAAATATACTGATATCTGAAAAAATAAAATGAGAAAAACTGAAGGAAATCCTATCAAAACTTTCATTATAATGGATTTTCTTTAAATATGTAAAATCTTGCAAAATGCCACCTAAGGTTTTACAACATGCTTAATTTTCTATGTTAGCCAGCTCTTAAGAGTACAGTGAAATTGTCCCAGATCTCTGAAATTAATCTACTGTGTTGCAGCAGTGTCTATATTATGCCTTTTAAAGAGAGTTGGTAGATAATATATTCCCACCTTTGCAGAACCATCTGTGAGACAGGAAATGTTTAGACTGTTCATAAAATTGCAGTTGTTAACAGCCCCAATAATCACCTTTCATTTAGCTGGAAGCTAAGGCAAAAATAATCATATTGTAGGATTTTTTTTCTTTTTTTAATGGACAGCTTCTTTAAAGACAGCTATGCATATTATTTTACTTTAATGCAACTGGCATAAAAACTACCTGGCACAAGTTTGTGAAAGCAATAATTTTCTAGTGCCCAGTAATGTCAGTATTTTCATAGAGAACCATATGGTTCACTATTCTTCCTGCAAGTACAACGTGAAAGCCTACATTTGTGTTAATAGATAGTGATATACTTGCCTGTCTACTACATAAAGCAGTGATTTTATTAGGCTGATCAGTTGGGATATTTCTCAGGAATGGATGATCAAAAAAGTGAGATAAAAACCTAGCATGTAGTATTAGTAAAATTCATTTCAAGATTAACTTACTAACATATATATGTTATATATTTATTGTACTCATAAATGGAGTCAAATTTTAAAAAGTACAAAACATTCCCCAATTGATAAATGGTAAAAAAAATATGAACAGGTAATTCTCAGATGAAGAAGTTAAAACTCTGTTTAGTCATATGACAAAATGCTCCAAATCATGATTAATTAGAGAAATGTAAATTAAAACAACTCTGAAGTATCACCTCCCACCTATCAGACTGGCTAACATGACACAAGGGGAAAGTGATAAATTTTGGAGGGAATATGGAAAAATTGGGACTTTAATACACCTTGGTAAAGCTATGAACTTAAACAACCAGTCTGGAGAGCAATTTAGAATCATGACCAGAGGGCCATAAAACAATGAAAAAATGCCCACCCTTTCACCAGCAATATGACTATAAGTTCTGTATCCCAAAAGAGATCAAAGCTAGAGGAATGACCTCTTTTTACAAAGAGATTTATTTCAGTTTTTTTTCTTTTCTTTTTTTTGTGGCAACAAATTATTGGAAACTGGAGGGAATGACTAAACAAGTTGTAGTATATAATTGTATTAGTGTGCCATAAGAAATGACAAATACAAAAAAAATGAAAAAAAAAACTTACATGAAGTGAATCAAAGTGAAGTGACCTAAACCAGGAGAACACTGTACATAGTCACAACAATAAAGTATGATGATCAACTGTGAATGACAACTATTTTCATCAAAGTAAGGATCTAGGAAAATTCCAAGGGACTCATACTAAAAACAACTAACCACTGCTATAGAAGGAATGAATGAAGTTCAAATAGAAATTAAAGAATGCTGTTCTTCACTTCATTTCTTCCATGAATTTTTCTTTAGTGTAAGCAATTTGTATCTTTTTTCACAACATGATGGACATAGAAATATGAATTGTTTAAAAACATATATACAACCGGTATCATATTACTTGCCTTCTATGTAAAAGGGGAGAGCAGATGAGAGAACATGGATAGCAAAATGTCAGAAAGCAATATTTGAAAATTGTATCAACATGTAATCTAGGAAAAATTAATAATTAGAAAATGAAAAAAAGGATTAAATTGGCCAGTACACTTTCAAATGTATGTGACATTTCTTTTCTAAAGCATTGTCAACACTCTAGTAAGGTTCTGAAATATGACTTTAAATGTGAGAATGATAATTGTATCTTTAGACAAGGATGGATCATATAAAAGAAGTGCTGACTATAATGCATTTACTTGTAGTTTTCCATAAATAATCATAAGGACAAAAGAGGTGCAGCCTAATACTTCCCATGTGTATTTGTCATGTTAGATTTCTTTTTTAAGTAAAAAGAAGGAAAGGAATAGTCATGCTTAGAAGCAAACAGGTGGCAAAAACCAAGAAAGAAGCCAGTAATAAATCACTGGCATCAAATGCTTATAAACAAATGACAAAATACTTTTAAAAAGCAAAGTAATCTATAGAATCTAACTCAGTAGAGTCCAGATGGTATAACAGGGAAAGGATTCAGTCAAGTTACAAAAATTCCCCTCCAAATAACTTTAAAATAATGACATAAATAAAATTCTGGAATGTCAGGGCCAATAAAAGTTTGAAGTGAGACATCATTTCAACCCAAGACAATTTGAGTCTGTGACCCTAAGGTCTAGCACTAATCCCACATGGATGAAATAGTTGTAAAGCTAGCTGTTAGTGAGCAAAGAAGCAGGAAAAGATAAACAGACTAGATAAAATATTCATTAATTTGCTTTTTAAAAAATGAAAGAAGGAAACAAAATTACCAGTATCAAAAAATTTGAAGGCACCACTAATGAAGATGAAATTAAGGTAATTTTTAGGAGTTTCCATTAAAGCTTATAGTGTTTATAAGTGTATGAATATTTGCAAAAATATAAACTACTCGGATTAACAAAAGAGGATATGGAATATTTTCATATTCCAATCTCATAAAAATAATAAGCTATGAATTTTCTCCATATAAAAATCCCTAGGATGAGATATTTTGAGAAAAGAATTCTACCAAACATTAAAGGAACAGTTAATCTTAATATTATATAAACTATTTGAAAAAAATAGTAGAGTCCTACAAAAATCATTTTATGATGCAAATATGGTTTTGATGCCTAAACCAGGGAGAGCAAAAGAAAGAAAACTAAAGCTGTTTCTTTAATAAATATTGATGCAAAAAATTTTAAATTAAAATACTAGCCAGGAAATTATAGCATCACATCACAAAGATGTATGACTCTGTAAGGCTAGTTCAATCTTAGCAAAACTATCATCATAATTGACCAAATTAATAACAAAAACAACAAAAATTCTAAATATATCAATAGGTGCAGAAGAAGTTTTTAACAAAATACAGCATCCTTGCCTATTAAGAGAAACAAATGTACTACCAATAAAATAAACCTATTATTAAGGGAAAGAAAGAAAAGTTCCAGGTTAAATAATTACAATCAATATAAAATGCTCAGGAGTCTTCTGGGCAAGACAAAACCAGCAATTATATGAACATAATTACAAATAATGTTTCATACAAATAAAGTCTTAGAAAATTGGAGATCTGTAAACTGCTCATGGGTTGGCTAAGCAAATAGAGTAAAAATCATTATTCTTTATGAACTACTTTACTTACTCAGTGTTGTATCAGTCAAACTACTAACAATTATTTTATAGAAAAAGAAAAAATAAAATTCATCTAGAAGAAAAATGCATTACAATGTGATAATCATCAAATCAATCTATTACATGATAATAAATAATGGTGGATTGCTGGAATAGGTTAGTTATATGAATAGTTGTACATTACTACAGAAATCCAGTGCTTAATAAACCCAGATATCCAAAGTTTTTAAGTAAGAACACATCATTTGACAAAGATGATGGGAAAACTGAAACAAGTTTGGAAGAAAATAGATATAGTCCAATAACTCATACCACATGCCAAGATAAAATCAAAATGGATAAATAATTTAGACATAACACTTATATCATAAATAAATTAGGGAAGCATTGAAAAATGCACCTATATGATCTGTCAATAAGAGAAGTGTTTATGAACAGTTAAGAAATAGAGGGGATTATAGAAAGTAAAATGTATATTTTTTATTATACGAATTAGAAAGCTTTTGCACAAAAAATTAATACCACTAAAAAGAAAAGGAAAAAAAGTAAATACTGGGGAAATATATAACAAATTTCTATGATAAATGACTTATTTCTCAAATAGGTACAGAACTAAACCAAATTTGAAAAAAATAAAACCAATTCCCAGTTGATAGATCGCCAAGAGGTATGAACAATAAGTTTTCAGAAGAAAGAATCACAGCTATTAATGGTTAGTTGCATGGTAAAATACTCTATCCCAATTGATAAGAGAAATGCAAATTAAAACAACTCTGAGATACTACCTCATATTTATTAGATTGGCTAACATATAGAAAGATAAAATAACAAAATCCTATAGGGGTTGTAGAAAAATTGTTACATTAATACATTCTTGGTAAAGATGTGAACTAGTTCAAACTTTCTGGAGAATAATTTGGAATTGCCATCAAAGAACAATAAAACTGTGCATTCCTGTTTCCTATTACTACTCTACTCGTTTGTAACTCAGAGATAAAAAAAAACCCAAACAAAAAAAATGGAAGAAAATTTATTTGTCCAAAAACATTTATAGCAGGTCCTCTTTATGGTGCCAAAGATTTAGAAATTAATGAATGACTGTTATTTTGGGAATTGCTGAACAAATTGTGGCATATGACTATGATAGAATACTAATGAGCAATAAAAAGCAGGTTGGTGTAGAAAAAATGATTGGCACTATTAGAGAAAGTGTTCACTCCTTAGAATATGTGATAGTGGAAGATAGTAGATCTGGTAGAGAGCTTCCTAGCTTTCAAAAGATTAGATTTCAAAGGATTCAGAAAAAAAAGATAGATAGGATCCTATGGCCTAAAGTTTTTGGAGAAAGATAAATCAGGGAAAATGGGAATTTTACAAGAAGGAATTTATGAAAACACAAAGAGAAACAATTTCACTAAGAAGGAATGAGAAAAGGAAGGTTTATCAAAAGAAGGTAATTTGGAGGTAACTTTTTAACTAATTTAGTTATTCTGAAGACATATATAGAAAATTGAAGCAAGCACAAATATTGAAAAATAATCCAAAAACAAGGCATAGGTTTGAAATAGTTTCAAGAATTTCTAATGCTAAAGAACAGAGACATTTTTAAAGTTAAATCGTTGGGGTAAAAATGAGGATAAAAGAAAGAAAAGGACTTCTACCCATTATGATAAGTGACAATGAAAAAGAAGTCAGAATAGCTTAATGTTTATTTTGCTTCAAGTGACCTTCAGAATGAAAAATGAAAGAAAATGAAAGAAAAACTCTAATCAGGATTCCATATTCAATGTAAATAGAATGAAGAATGTTTTAGTATTATGCTAAAACTTTAAAAATTCAGATAGTCATACTTACCCTACCTCAATAGGAAGAGTCACCTGCTATTTAGGTCACCTGATTATTTTTTATAATAGAATCAAAACAATTAACTTCAAAAGTTTGAATTATGGGAAGCATATTCAGACATCTGTTCATCTAAAATAAAGTGAGGATTTTATGGGACTAAAAACTCAATTATAAAAATTGTCAACCAAAAGAGACTATTCAATTCTTGAAAAATATGAAGTTAACATCCAAACCTATCAAAACATATAATGAAACAAAAAATAGATTTCACATAATGCACATTTTTTCACTATGTATTGACATGGATAGGAAATTTATAATTATTAGCTCCTTATTTATAACATTTCCACATATTAAATAATGAATAAACTACAAACATGGCAGTTCTTATGCTGCCATATATATCTGTATCCCTTTCTGAACAACCTGTTGATTTATTTTTAAATGATTTGTTTGTTAGTCTTTATTTTTTTTTCCTTTTTTAATATCAGTTTCTTTTTTTCCCCCTAGATTCCCAACCTCAAGTTACTTTATTTATTTACTTTTGACCCTGAAGTGGGCTGAGATAGGATAATTATTCTTTAGTTTCTCAAATGAAATGGGAATCTTTGAAAGAATTGATTACAAGTAATGGAGAGAAGGCATAGGGTAGGTGAGATTTGAGTATCATTCTCTATAAGAAAAGTGACAAGATGTCATTAAAGAACATAGAATAATGGAGAAAAGAGGGAGAAGGATAAATCTGTAGTGAGAGACAGAATTTATGTCATTTCCACCTTGTCTTCTCCCCACAAATAAACAAAATCAAATACTCCCTCCCCTTCAGTCTTTTAATACTGATATTTTACTAGCAATGCTAAATGATAGTGATAAACCATCACAAAACGAAAATAATAAAACTTGCGTCTTACTAGAATTGTGAAAAAGAGCTGTGTGGTAGGTATGAACAGGCTTCTACATGCAACACATAAGGAACTACAAAGAAGAAATGCAATAAAAGATGTCATTATAGAAACATATAATTACAAAAGTTGGTCTGCTTATCTGACGACTTCTGTGTTTTACCTCATATACTTACAAATATACATATGTGTCATGTATCATAATGTAACAATGCTATAAAACATAGATGCAGGGAAGATAAACATCTTAACTTTCAAAAAACTCTTAGAAAACAGAGATTCAGTTCTCATAGTTATGTTTACAGTTTCACACTTTCCCCCCTCTTATTCCTATATTTATTTGTTTCATCCTAACAAAATGGTTTAGTCCATTTTGATAATTCAGTGTCAAGAAGACAGGTGTTTTCAGCGAGAATATGGCAAAAAGATATCAAATTATAGTTCTTATCACTAAACAATAGGTGAGGGGATAGCGAGTCTAACCATTTTTAAAAGTATAGAGTCCCAGTGAAATCCTAAATATAAAATTTTAACTCAGTGTCTTAGGATCTTGAAGCTGTCAAAGCATTAAACTCTAAAACTGGTACTATTTATTTCAGGAAACGCTACAGATGTGCCTCAAGAGTTGTAAAAACAAAAAGGCAAAGGATGTTGCAATGGAGAAAAAATATTTACCTATAAAACAGCATTTCTAACCATCTTCTCAATAATGCTAGCAAGGAAACAAGAAAAGCAACAATTTGCAAGGTACATTTTCAATCCTCTTGAAATGCCCTTTTAACCTAGCAATTTACTTTCAGGCTATACATGCATTTTAAATGAATGCTTTGTTAAAAGAGAGAAAGGATGTTAAAAAGTAAAATGTTCTAAAGAAGAATGAAGGGGGAAATAGAGGTCACTCAAATTATTTTCAAGAGACCTATAAGTCAGAGTGATGACAATGGTAATGAAACGATGGCAGAAAACTGGAAAGCAACAGTTAGACATCTGATTATATAAATATGGCCCTAAATTCTCTCTTTTGGGGCAATACAACTTCTACTGAGACATATCAATTTTATCTGGAAGATTTGTCCACAATTAGGTCAAAACATAAATGGAACATATATTATGCTCATGGCCAGAGAGAAATAATGTATAATCTCAACTGACATCCACATATTTAACTCCTTAAGGTTTCAAAGTATATTTTATGCCAATGTCTCAGGGCCAGACTAATACTTTATACTGAAGTAGAAGATTAATGAATGCTTATGAACCTAATTATCTCATTTTATAATCAGAGTGCTTATTAAGCTTCTTCTTTTTCCCAGGTACTATAACATAGCCTAGGATTATGCATTATATGAGGAGATAATATGTACATATACATACAAAAATATATGCAAAAATCCACAACTATAAGATTGAGGAGAGGGGCAGAAACAGGAGGCAAGGGAATTGGGGAAAATCTTATGTAGAAAACATTGCTCTATCCAAAATATAGAATTCCGTGACTTTAAGGTGTAGACAGAAAGCATTCCAGAGATTGAGAACAGAATATGAAAAAGATTGGAAATAAGAGATGGAGTTTTTCATGTGAGGAAAAACAAGAAAGCTGATTTGGTTGGATCAAAAGTTATGTGAATGCATTCGTGTAAAGGAAAGGTCACTTATAGGTAGGTTTTAAAGGACATTAAATGCCAAACTAAGAAGCATTTTTTAGGGAGTGAATGTAATTTCCTGAATAATGGGGCAAAATGGTTATACCTGTGCATTAGGAAAATCATTTTGGCAGTCATATAGAATACAGATTTCAGGGAGAAGAAATTAGCATCAGGGAGACCAATTGAGAGGTTATTTTCTTTGTTTTTTAAACCCTTAACGTCTGTGTATTGGCTTATAGGTGGAAGAGTGGTAAGAGTGGGCAATGGGGGTCAAGTGACTTGCCCAGGATCACACAGCTTGGAAGTGTCTGAGGCTAGATTTGAACCTGGGACCTCCTGTCTCTAGGCCTGACTCTCAATTCACTGAGCTACCCAGCTGCCCCTAATTCTTATTATTTTCTAAATAACATGAACAAAGTTTTCAGAGAATTATATATTAGGACAGACATCCAAGAATATAGAACTAGAACTAATCTTAATGATCATCTGTCCTAATCCTCTTATTTTAGTGATAAAGAAATTGAGCCTCAATAAAGACTTGCCCAAAGTCACACAGTAAGTAAATGACTGAGACAGGATTTTACATCAGTCAGTTATTCTGACCTGAATATAATTTGCTTTGCATGTCATATACTAGCTTTCGAAATGGCTGATATGTCAATTGCAGATATCCAGGCAAAACTGAGGTTATTATTTCTATTTGATACTTTTTGGTCTGTCTGTATGATTTCACCCTCCTTTTCTTTCTTCTGTTCTTGATTTCCTTCTTTATTTTAGCTTTCTAAATTATTGACATTTCTACCACTTTCCTATTAGACTTCCATGACTTAACACTTACAAAAAGTTAACTGTGGTATTTACCGTAAAGTTCCTCCCATGATTATTATTTGGAATAATTAATTTATAATAAATGCATGCAAATTTCCAAATAATACTGCTTTTCTTCATTTGAATTACTTTCATTTTCCATGGAATTCAAGATACTTCATCAAAAGGTTTATCCAAAAGACTTTTAAGACAACTAATATTCAGGAATCAATGTTATTTTATTGATCAGGATGACATGAAACATAGACATACACACACACACACACAAAGATAAATCTTTGCTTAAGTTTATGCATTAAGAAAGTGAAGTAGTCAGGAGTGGAATCCAGCTGTGGAAATGTGCTATGCTGGTGTGGAAATGCTATTTCAGGAATTTGGGCCTCTGATCAACCTTTACTAACCATTAAGCATGGATTAGAGACACTATGCTAAATGGAAATAAAACTAAGGACATGAAAACAATCTCATAGTCTCTGAAATCAAGAAGCTTATATTTTAATGGAGAAGACAATTCATAAGGATTAGATAGATACAGAGTACATGGAAGGTAATCTGAGAGGTGAAGATACTAAGAGCCAGGAATGAGTTGGGCTGAACCAGGAAAACCTTCTTAGATTGAGCATGATTTGACCTGAGTCCTTCTCAAGGAAATCAGGAAACTAAAGGGTGCAAGGGAAGAACCTGATGGACAGTCATTGCAAAAGTAGAAAGATAGGAAATGAAATTTCTCATTAGAGGAAATTCCAAGTAGGCCACTGTTACTGGAGAATGTAAAGAATCAAGGTATAAAGCTGGAAAACAGGAAGTAGACAGATAATCAGAAGCATTCAATTTTAAACAAAGAAACTATATTTGATCTCAAATGTAATAGAGACACTAATTTTCTGAGCAGTATCATGGTAAGAATCTGTGCTTTTGAAAATAATTGGTTAGGGGAAATGGTTGAACAAGTCTTGGATAATGGAATAATATTGTGCCATAAGAAATTTCAAAAAGATGATCACAAAAACAAACTGGAAAGACTTATGTGAAGTGATGCATAGTGAAAAGAACAGAACCAGGCAAATATTGTACACAGTAACAAAAATTATGTATGATGATCAACTGTGAATGACTGAACTATTTAATCCAAGGCAAGGATCTAGGACATCTCCAAGGGAATCATAATAAAAAAAGACTATCCAAGCCATAAATCCAAATGCAGATCAAAGCATACCTTTCTTCATTTTATTTCTCCCATATATTTTCCCTAATGTAAACAATATGTGTCTTTTTCACATGATGAACATGGAAATATTTATTGTATGAAAACATATATCATATTAACTGCCTTCTAAGATGGGGTAAGGAAAAGCACGTGGATTATAAAATGTCATAAAATGATTTTTAAAACTTGTATTAACATATAATCTGGAAAAAATAAGAATAAAAAATTAAAAAGAAAGAAAAAATGAGTTAGCAAAAGAGTGGAATAGATTGGGGGGAGACTAGTCAAGGTAACAAGGTAACACATTAGATAGTTTTTATAATAGCACTGGAGAGAGATAATCAAGGCCTGAACCAAAGAAGTAATCATATGGGTGAAAAGAAGGGGAAGTATACTAGATATGTGAAGGTGGAAATGGTAAGATTTCTACCTCTAGCTCAAGAGAAAGACTACTTCTGGATATATAGATCTAGGAATTATTATGGAAACTCCTAACTATTCTATCATTGATTTTTGACAATATAGACACTAGTGGTGATTTAACTAGAGATGCCAGAGTAAATAATTAGCACATCTATCAGTACTGACTCCCAGTTCAGCATTCTAACTGGATGACCTTTCTGGCTTTAATTGTTTAATAATTACCTTTCCTTAACTTCATTTTTCTATGGTTCCCCAGTTTTATTTTTACCAAAGGAGAGGTGGAATTTGCTTCACTTTTAATATAATTTAATGTTGATTTAAGTGTTCCAAGTGAGCTGGGTGCTGAATTAAATATAAAACCAATTTTAGGTGTTCTTATATTTCTTATGTGTTTGAAGACTGCTGTCATATCCCCTCCCCCCTCCCCATCTCCATCTTCACCTTTAGCCAAGCTGTATGCATTTATATCCCTTAATCCTTCTTCATAAATCAGTCCCTCAGCTCCTTAATAATTTTAGAGGATCTTTTCATAACTTCCTCCAATTTGTCTGTTTCTGAATCTGCATTTGAAATCTACATTCCAATCTCATCAGAGTCAAGTAGCAGAGAATTCTCTCTTCACATAACCAGGACACATTTTTCTGTTTGCTGGATTGGTTATTCATCACTTTTAAAATGTCTCTCTAATATATTGTCCACTATGATTGCTAGCTCTCTTTTGGCATTTTTACTTATCAGGTGTGTCCCATTTGCTGCCTGTCCCTGCTTTCCAAAAGTTAATTCTTTTTTTTTTCCTATGAATTTTAGCTCTAATCATTTTAGCTCCACTCTTAGAATTTGCACTATTTCTTTTTCAGTCTAGTAACTACTGAAGACTGAGTGACATGACCATTCTGCTTACTATTTCTGCTATGTCATTAATGAATTCAGCATGAGGGCAACTTCTATTAATGCCACTGATGCACACCCTACCAACTAATCTTATCTTAATCAATAGGAATATTCAGAGTTTCTCTTATCACCCACAATTCTACTTTCTGCTTTGAGCATTTGGGTAATAGATAAGTAATGTAAAATAATTTTTTCCTAGAGAAATACAACCTCTCTGCTATGATTTATAAATGAAATACTTCCAAAAGTCTAAGTCTTGAAAAATGTCTATTTTAGGCAGGCTTCTCTTGTTTTATGATTATTGACTAAAAAATCAAATCCTTCAGTAGAATAGCATAGTGTAAGAAACCAGTGTCAGTTTTGCACTAAGATGAAGTATCAGGATAGAATTGTAATGGAAGGAATGATATGAAAGATGTTAATACTAAACAAATTGCCCTTTTTTGTCCAAGTTCTCAATTGGATCATGTGGACCATGCTATCCATACAAACACTGGGATAATTTATATGATCAAGTTTATTTTTGTTGATCTAAATGAATGAGATATTAATCTAAGGTCCACAGAATCCAAAGAGTCTATGGATTGTTTTTAGTAGTTCTCTGAGATTAGAAGGGAAAACAATTGCATCTTGATTTTCACTAACTTTTTACCTGAAATTTAGCAGGGGAATAGCTATACACATTTTGGTGCATAATTTTGATTTAAGATTGATTTAAGAAATTATGGGCAGGATGGCTTTCAAAAATAGTTTACTTGTCAGATCTGTGGGAAAGGAAAGACTTTAAAACCAAGCAAGAGTTAGAGAAAATTACAAAATGTAAATTAAATGGTTTTGATTATATTAAACTAAAAAGTTTTTGTACAAACAAAAACAATGTAGTCAAAATCAGAAGGGAAACAACAAATTGGGAAAAATCTTTATAACAAAAAACTCTGACAGGGGTCTAATTACTCAAATATACAAGGAGTTAAAGCAATTGTATAAAAAATCAAGCCATTCCCCAATTGATAAATGGGCAAGAGACATGAATAGGCAATTTTCAGGTAAAGAAATCAAAAGTATCAATAAGCACATGAGGAAGTGTTCCAAATCTCTAATAATTAGAGAAATGCAAATCAAAACAACTCTGAGGTATCACTTCAGACCTAGAAGATTGGCTAAAATGAAAGAAGGGGAG
This sequence comes from Gracilinanus agilis, assembly GCF_016433145.1. Lineage (NCBI taxonomy): Eukaryota > Metazoa > Chordata > Mammalia > Didelphimorphia > Didelphidae > Gracilinanus > Gracilinanus agilis. Next base: position 223,553,492 of record NC_058132.1, read on the forward strand.
AGTAATGAATGTTGGAGGGGATGTGGCAAAATTGGGACATTAATGCATTGCTGGTGGAGCTGTGAACTGATCCAGCCATTCTGGCTGGCAATTTGGAATCATGCTCAAAGGGCTATAAAAGAATGCCTGCCCTTTGATCCAGTCATACCATTGCTGGGTTTGTACCCCAAAGAGATCATAGATAAACAGACTTGTATGAAAATATTTATAGCTGCGCTTTTTGTGGTGGCAACAAATTGGAAAAGGAGGGTATGTCCTTCAATTGGGGAATGGCTGAACAAACTGTGGTATATGCGGGTGATGGAATACTATTGTGCTAAAAGGAATAATAAACTGGAAGAGTTCCAGGCGAACTGGAGAGACCTCCAGGAACAGAAGCAGAGCGAAAGGAGCAGAGCCAGAAGAACATTGTACACAGAGACTGATATACTATGGTAAAATTGAATGTAATGGACCTCTGTACCAGTAGCAATGCAATGACACAGGACAGTTCTGAGGAACATATGGTAAAGAACGCTGTCCACTTTCAGAGGAATGACTGCAGGAGAGGAAACATATAAGAAAAACAACTGCTTGAATGTATGCGTCGGGGTGGACGTGATTGAGGGTGTGGACTCGAAACTACCACACCAATGCAACTACCAACAATTTGGAAATAGGTCTTGATCAAGGACACATGACAAAACTAGTGGAAATGTGCATCGGCCATGGGTGGGTGGAGTGCGTGGGGCGAAGGGGAAAGGAGGAGCATGAATCATGTAACCATGTTAAAAACGAATATTAATAAATGTTTTAAAAAATGAAAAAAAAAACTTATGAGTTCCTAGTTGCAGTGATTCAAAGTGAAATAAGTAGGTCTAGGAGAAGATTGTAAATTTTAAAAGCAAGGATGATTAACTGTGAAAGACTTAGATACTCAGATCAAAACAATGATCCAAAATAGTCCCAAAAGAACTCAATGAAAAATTCTATCCACATGGAGAGAAAAAGAGACAGAGAGAGAGAGAGAGAGAGAGAGAGAGAGAGAGAGAGAGAGTCAGAGACAGAGAGAGACAGAGACAGAGAAAGAAGCATAGAGAAGTGGATTAATGAACTCCAAGGGTAGAATGAACCTTATTTTTCACTTTATTTTTTTTGTATTCACATATTAATTTTCTTTCACAACATGGCTAAATAGAAATATGCTTTGCATGACTTCACATGTAAAATTAATATATTTTTTGCATTTGCAAAGGATGAGCAATGGTTGGGAGGAATAAAAATAATATGAAACAAAAATTTTGATAATGCTAATTTTTAAAAATAAATTTGGAAAATATTTGTTGAAAAATATATTATAGTAAAATTTTTAAAAATAATCCATATAAAGATATTAATTACTTGAGAAATTTCAGGATCCAGTAAAACTCTAAAGAAAGCATGTAGGTCATAGGGAGTAGGGCAATTAATATAAAATCAGTACTATCTGGGTTCAAATCCCATCTCTGACATTTACCATCTGTGCTATTTAACATTTCTGAGTCACAGCTTTCTCATTTGAAAAATGAAATAATTGCTTTAATATCTACCTCCTACTTCATAGGGTTATTGTAGAGCTCAAACAAGAACACGAAGGAAAAACCCTTTAAAATGTATAGTTTCATATGAATGTTAGCTAGTATTCTTAGTGGCAAGAACTCCATAATTCTAATTTCTTGTTTCTGACATCATCTATACCATCTTTGAGTATGATGTAGAAAAGCATTCCTTTTCAGAGGGTATATTATGAGTTTGTTCAATAAATGTTAGACAGTTTTTGATAATGAAAGAAATATATGAGTTGCATGATATTATAATGTGATTGTTATAAGTGATTATTTAAAAAAAAGAAAAATAAAGGTTTTGCCTACAGGATTGTATTGCATAGCATATAATATGTTGATATATCTTATGGCAAAAATCACCATTGACAATGATTCAAATGAATAGTAGAAATTTACCATTTTATCAATTAATGAAAACAGGAATCTTTCTGAGAAATAGGACATCTCTAACAAAGCAATTGCCACTGGTCCACAATATTTTAGCATTGTGATATTATTAAAATTGCTTTTGGTCACAGGAAATACAATTTTAATGATTAGAAAAGGGAGAAACCCAATCAATGCAGATTAAATCAAAATCATCATTTCAGCTTCCAACAAAAATTTTCATTGAAAACAAATGCCACTACTGTTTACTTCTGATAATGAAATTACACTGCTCCTCCAGTTTAGGATTTTCTTGGGTAAGAAAAAAAATAGAATGATCAGTCAAATGGAAGTACTTAGAAGTAATGATTGTGTTTTATCTTTTCATTATTTACTATTGCACGTTCTCTTTCTCTTTGAAGATAGACAAAGAGACATAGAGACATTTCTTTGTATATTGTACACATTACCAACATTTGTACATATGATGCTTTAGTATGTCAATGCTGCTAAACTATAGGCAAATATGAAATAAAAAAATTTTAACGAGAGTTCATTTTTTAAGTTGGCTCTTTAAACTGTAATAAAAATCCCAAAGAAATATGATGTTGAAATGTTTGTTGGAGGACATATAACAAAATGGTTTGTATGTATACCTAACATGTATGCTAATATATATTTAATTTTATTTAAATAACATAATTTTAGAAAATAGAGATTAATATTAAAATGTTATATAATATTATAACCATAATTGTGATGTAAAATAGTTTTATATGATGAGCAAATTATTCAGTTCTTACAGTCAAAGTAAATAGGAGCTTATCACTGCATTGCACCAGAGTCCTCTCAATATTGCTCCTCTTCAGGAAATATATTGGATGGCATAATCTTAGAAATATTGCAAACTGCTCTGGAAGCCAGGTCAGTGTACAACTAGAAAATTTCTATCAAATGTATAATTCTTTAGTGTACATCGCTCCTTGGATTTCTGCCAAGGGAGCTTTGTGGCAGGGAGGTAAATATCTCCAGAGGTGTAAACATGTATAACCAAGATCTCTGGTGCCCCGAGTTGATGATAAATGGTAAAGAACTCAACTGGTGACAACAATGGATGGGAAAGCTTTCAGGGGATCATCCAGCTATCTTGCTAAACCCATAGTAGAATATGATACTTAGCCCTTTTTTTAACTTAACATTTAGAAACCTATGGAGATATGCAGAATTTTTTTTATGCCAGTCCAGTGGAAGAAGGCTTTATACTTCCCTCCTGAAATGTAATTACCAATATTTATGCTGTAAAAGCATATTTTATTTTCTACTCTGTGCCTTTGCACCTAGGTATATGTTTTCTTCAAAAGATACAAGTAAATTCTTATCTATGAAGCAATTCTTTTTGTTTAATTTTTAAAAGGTACAAGATATGATTTAGATTGTTTCTCTGCTATGTCATAGCTAGAGCAACACGACCTTTCTAAGTCATGTTACATGGTATCTCTTAGAATCCTTCACTTTAAAATCTGATAGAAATTTTCTTTTTCTGAATTGAAGACATTGCCCTATTCCTATTAATTTCCCATATTCAAAGTATATTACATACCAGTGGACCAAAATGACAAAGTTTAAGTTTTGTAACAATCTGAAAGGAATCATACAACTCCACTTTACCAAGCTCATATTAGTATGTCTGAGGAATCATTGATTATTTTTTATTTACATTATTCTATAGAATAGGAAAAATTATAGCTTAAAGGCTAGAGGTACCATGCTTTGCAACTGGAAAATTATTTTTTGTTGCTTTAGAGACCATTTTATTTTATTTTATTTTTTAATTAAACTACTTATTTAGAATATTTTCCCATAGTTACATGATTCATGTTGTTTCCCTCCCCTCTTACCTTTCCCCTCCCAAAATTGATGAGCAATTCCACTTGGTTATACATGTATCATTGTTCAAAACCTATTCCCATATCATTCATATTTGCAATAGAGTAACCATTTAAAAGCCAAAATCCCCAATCATATACCCACCTAACCACGTGATCAATCATATGTTTTTCTTCTGCATTTCTACTCCCACAGTTCTTTGTATGTGCATAGTGTTCTTTCTCATAAGTCCCTCTGAATTGTCCTGGGTCATTGCATTGCTACTAGTAAAGAAATCCATTATATTTGATTGAGCCACAATGTTTTATTTTCTCTGTACAATGTTCTTCTGGTTCTGCTCATTTCTCTCTGCATCAATTCATGGATGTATTTCCAGTTCACATGGAAATGCTCCAGTTCATCATTCTTTTTAGCCCAATAGTATTTTATCAACAATGGATACCACAATTTTTTCAGTCATTCCCCAGTCAAAAGGCATCCCCTCATTTTCTATTTTTTTGCCACCATAATGAGTGCAGCTATAAATATTTTTGTCCAAGTTTTTTTTTCCTTATTATCTCTTTGAGGTATAAACCCAGCAGGGGTATTGCTGGATCAAACTGTATGCACTCTTTTAAAATCCTTTGGATATAATCAGCTGGATAAATTATTAGATATTAGCCATTGTGAGTCAGACCTCCCCCAGTCACTAAAATCACCCCCACTACTACTCCAAACCTCACTCCCATTCTCACGGCTACCAAATCAAGAAGGCAAATATTTGTATCAAAGAGAAGAAACCAAAACACCTGGTGGAGAAAGGGATTTCTTAGCCTAGGTGAAGGCACACATCTGCACCTGATGATTTTCATAATCATTAGCATTTCTTAATTTAAGAGTTCTCAGTTGAGGTTTCTGTTTATAAGAGTCTTGATTTAAAAGGGAAAATGAATTGTTTTTTTTTTAGTATTTTCAAAATGATCTAAGACCTTGCTCATTTAAGATTTCTTCTCATGATGCAGATCATGCACCCCATAATTTCCTGCTTTCCCATGTGTGACTAGACCATGTCCTCCCAAATGTCTACCATAGGGGGCAGCTGGGTAGCCCAGTGGATTGAGAGTCAGTCCTAGAGATGGGAGGTCCTAGGTTCAAATCCAGTTTCAAACACTTCCCAGCTGTGTGACCCTGGGCAAGTCACTTGACTTTGTCCACCCATTGCCCACCCTTACCACTCTTCCACCAAGGAGCCAATACACAGAATAAGGGTTTAAAAAATGTAAAAAACTGTCTACCACAAAATTTACTAGAGGTCTTCCTCATCTTATACCGACTTCACAAGTTGTACAGTCTCTTAGTCCACCTGCAATTCCTTCCCATTAACCACATCATTTGCCTGTCATTTCTTTATCTAATACTTTTCCTCCATCACATCTTTTATTCTTGTTGATCAAAACTCCTCATTTTTTATTTACTGCTGACTTGACCGTTCACATATACCCTGTATCTTTCTTTTACTTCCTGTGGGATATACATGTTCCACAGAAGCAATAGGGTTATAAGCCTTGCTATAATATAGCAACTCTGCTAAAATGTTTATAGTGAAAAGACTAGTCTTTACTCTTCCTGAAGCTTTTTGAAGTATCTTTTAAATTTTTCAAAGCAATCCACAAGCTTTCCTCCTTTTTTTTTTTTTATCAAATCTGGATTTAAGTTCATTGTTCTTCTGTTCTGCCTGTACAGATGTAGGTTGAAATCTATACAATAGAGATTCTTTATCCATTTGGTCTTTACAATGTGTATGAACAGATCAGATTCTGTTGAATGATTGATTACAGATCCCTCTACCCAATGTCCTAGGGCTCAAAAAACCATAGCAATATCATCTTTATACAGGATCATTTGGTGCACCTCAGCATTTACAAGAAATCTCTCCTCAACCTGAAATCTGCAAAGCATCTCCTCCATCAAAGCCAAACAATTTTGGTTTATATATAATATATATATATATAATTTATTTCTCCCTTCAACTTTATTATCAGGAGGCTTTTAAACAGGATTATTTCTATTGTTAAATATTTCAAGCAATTTTCGATGATCTTGATGTTTGCATACAACAAAACCTGTTATGAAAGAGCTGGTAAAATCACTTTTTTTGCCTTGCCAAGTCCAATGTTTTATTGTTGTTGTTGATTTGTTTTGCCTTATTTTGTAATTTTTATATTTTTCAATGAACAAATAAACACCACAGGATTTCATATTCTTTTCATATTTCAGCTGGTTGTGATGTAGTACAGATGTGGCCCAATGTCCAATATCATTTAGAAATGCCTATTGTTTACAAATGTCCTCATTCAATATGTTTTTAATTCATGCAAATCACATATAGATTTTTCATAGGTGGGAAAGTAGGCACATAGGTCAGTAGTTATTTAGATTCTTTCAATTACCTTTTCTGGTTAAAATAAGATTTGGGATTCCCTACCCCTCCATACCTTTTGGTATCATCTGTTCTTTCATCCAATTTACATATTGATCCCTCTTTGCCCTCACAGTTGTGTTATTGCTAGCACAGATCTCCTCTATCGATATTTGATTTAATTCAGTTGCTTTTTCCTCTGTTTTCTTTTGTGCCATTTCTACTTCCTTTGTAAGCAACTCAGAAAGTGTGTCAGAGTCAAAGGGTGTTCCTTTATCCTTAATGAAAAGTAATAATTCTTACAAATAGATTTTTTGCATACCTTTTCCATTTTTCTCTAGTTGTAGTCCTCTTTCAATTTTCATTCATGAATTCCCTCATAATGGTTTTATTATGTTGAGTATCTAGCAAAGTTTACTTGAATATATACTATAATTATGAGAAACTATACAAAATTAACTTTAATAACTGGAGTTTCTATTCTTTGAAGAGATAACATGGAAAAGTGGATAGCAAACATGCTAAGAACTACGTTCAAGATGAGCTGAGTCAAGTTTTGCCTCTGAAAAATGGGTATGTGCTCCTAGGCAAGTCACTTAATTCCTCTATTTCCTCAAGCCACTATCTAAATCAAAGTTCCAGAACAGTCATTTATCTATATTAATACAGAGTTTCCTTCTTCAAGGAACTCTTTACCATGACAAAGTCACAGGACCAAATCAATAATAACAATTACAAAAACCTTACATTCAGTCTCATATCTTCCAGTATTTGTTTGATGCTTTTAAAAATCAACATGTAATTTCAGTAGAAATTTTCAGAAAGAAAACTGAAAAAAGAAATACATGAATTCCTCGTAAAGATAAATGTTAAAAGGCTCCCTCAATGTATTTTGACCAAATCCCTGATCACTATTTTTCATAAAAAGTCGTATGTACCTAGCTAAAAACATATTCTCAGATGAGAATAAAAGAAAATGAAATGGGCTGCTCGGCACAGAGAATCTGTTAAGCCAATAAAATGCCATTGGCTCTTTCTGCTTTCTGGACTCTCAGAAAGATAGAATGTGTTTATGTAGAAAATCAGAAGGGAATTATTCTTTTATTTTACTAATATTCCATCTCTTTTTTATGTATCTCCCTCCTCTTCACCCTTGACTTTTTTTACAGACATAATGTCATATATGTCTTCATATACCGAATGTTAAGGAATTGCCAAAAAATAATAATAATGATAATAATAAAGAAAATCCCATATCATGGTGATAGCTTCTATTTCATTTTCACTACAAATCAATAAACAATTATTTGCTCATATTCAAGAAGAAATGATATACGGCCAATTTTGCCAGAGTCAGAAAAAATGGGATCTTTTAAAAAATTATCAACAGCTTGAAATTGTTTTTGTAGCCTAAAAGAAAATATCCCTGTTGAACTAATTTATAACTACGAGGAATATATGTGCCGATGCCATGTTGTGGCAATGTTTAATCTTCCTATATTTGTCAGAATTGTGTATGGTTATATATGTGTGTATCAATGTGTGTGTAAATATATATATATGTATATATATATATATACACAAGAAAGCTACTTGAAAGAAGCCAGCATATTTCCAACATCCTTAGTAATTTTACTTTGCCTACTGCTAGAATGATGATGAGAGAATAGATTTCCAAGTCTGATTTTAATTAAATATATGCAATATATACCATATTAATATATAGCATATTCATACATACATTTATATAATTATATATAATCACAGACATATGTTAGAAGGAATATACTTTATTGTTAAAAAACCAATTATAACTCATATTCTTCAATTTATGTTCCTACCCCTAAAATAAAGCATAAAACCTTGTGTATTACACTTTTACATATTGGCTGTCATAAAAATCTAAGTTACAAACTGAAAGCTATAAAATTTTAAGTTGCTTGGAAATGTTAGAAAAAGTGCCCATAGAATGCTTTTAAGATGCTGTATCTTAAAAGCATTTTATCAATATAGAAAGTAATAGTAAAAGAAAGAAATTCTAACACTTTACTAAAAGGGACATTTCAGAATTCAATAATTTTGAACACTTCCAAATTCTGTGGTGATACCACTTGTACACCAATAATTAAAGAGCAGGATGGCATGTTAAATGGCTATTTTTACCAGAATTATGTATATATATATATATATATATATATATATATATATATATATATATGAAAAAGTATCAGAAGAATGTTCTAACACCATTGTCATAATATGGAAAAATGGAAGTATGGTCATTCTATTACTATTAACAATTAAATAAAACTGTTAATGCCAGAAGGGACAAGAGTAATGTCATCTATCCTCTCATATCACATATAAAGAAACAGAGGCCTAGAGGAGAGAGATTTGCTGAAGCCAAGTATTTGGCATAGTTGGCAATCTGAAGTCAAGATTTTTGTTTCTATTTTTTTATACTCTATGTATACTCCTCTTCCAATTATAAAATGCAACAGAGCCTAACTTCAAAACCTTTTCAAGCCACAATTCTAATGGGATTTTCCTTTGTATGCAAAAAAAGTACTTTGGATCTCCATGTATTTTATTCATATAGGGAAAATATTTGAAGGAAAATTTCAAAATCCACTTTAAAACATAAATTAATTAAAATAAATAAATAAAGGTAGGGACTCATGCAGAAAAGGGGTATCCATTGTTACAGAAGGAACAGAGTCTGAATGAAGATTGAAACATAACATTATACTTTGTTTCCTCCATGAATTTTTCTATAATGTAAGCAATATGTGTCTTGTTTCACAGAATGAACATGGAAATTTGTATCATATGATAATATATGTACAACCTATATCATATTATCTGCCTTCTTGGGAAGGGGGAAGAATTGGAGGGATGGAGAAAATGTGGACTGCAAAATGTTAAAATATTAATGTTAAAAATTGTACCAATATGTAATCTGGAAAGAATCAAAATTTTAAAATTAAATAAAGGTAACATGTAGCCTTGAATTGGAAAGGAGGAAAAATAGAAGATAAAATTGATTATGTAAGAAAATATTTGAGAAAAATTTTATTTCCTCAAATCTCCAATTCTATATTTCCCTTTTCCCCTAAAATTTTCCAGGAAAGGATGACCTTGACTCTGATTTTTACAAAGAAGATGAGGAAAGCTCAAAGAAGTCTTCAAAATATATACTGTTACCCTCCATTATAATCCTCTTTAAGAATATATTGATAACAATTTTGTTGCTTTAGGCAACAGGGCAGAAACTATACAATGTCCTTGGGACAGGCATCAGCAAAAGCATTACAAAATATACTTTAAGAGATTATAAGGACACTGGAAAGATATAGACACTCCATGTCAAGAGGCTGCTGCATTGATTAAGCTACCATTGAGAAAGAAATCTGGTTGTGCCTGGTGGAGGGAGAGAAAAATTCACCAAATCTCAGAATTTGAGATTTGGAAGAGATTTAGTGACTATCTAGTCTAAGCTATACACGAATGGAATTCCTACTATAATATAACTGAAAATCTCAGATTGAAAATATTCAAAGAGTGGAATCCACCACTTCTCTGGGAAAACTATTCCACCTGCAGACAGCTTTTTACATATTATTCATATGTATACATATCATATCATACATACATATAGTTCCATATCATCATAGCTTATTTCTCCACCCTCTTTCTGAGTAAATTCTTTCTATCGTCTCTACAACTAAGAGTAATTTTTGAGAATTACAGAAATCCTCTTTCCATGTAGAGATATAAATATTTTGACTTTGATGAGCTCCTTATATTTTCTCTTTCTTATTTACCTTTTTGGGATTTTCGTGTGTCTTATATTTGGACTTCTAATTTTTTTTGTTTGGGTCTGACTTACTCCTCCAGAATGCTTGGAAATCTTCCATCTAATTGAATGTCCAGTTTTTTCCCTGAAAGAATATACTCAGTTTTGCTGGATAGGTGAACCCAAATCTTTTGCATTTTGAATATCATATTCCATGCCTTTTGAATATCATATTCCATGCCTTTTGATCCTTTAATGTAAAAGCCTCTAGGTCCTGTGTGATCCTAGTTGTAGCTCCCAGGTATTTAAATGGTTTCTTTCTGGCTGTTTGAAATATTTTTTCCTTGACTTGGTGGCTCTTGAATTTAGCTATTATATTCCTGGAAGTTGTTATTTGAGGATTTCTTTCTGGAGGCAATCTATGAATTCTTTCAATTTTAATTTTATTTTCTTGTTCAAGGATTTCTGGGGTGTTACCTTTGATAATTTCTTGTAATATGATATCCAAGGTTTTTTCTTGATCATGGCTTTCAGGTTGTACAATAATTCTCAAATTGTCTCTCATAGTTTCTATTTTCTAGATCAGTTGTTTTTTTTCAATGACATATTTTGTTTTCCTCTATTTTTTCATTTCTTTGATTCAGATTTATTGTTTATTGGTTTCTCATATAATCATTAGTTTCTAGATGGTCAATTCTAATTTTTCAGACATGATTCTCCTCTGTCAGTTTTTGCCTCTCCTTTTTTCAATTGGTCCATTTCTTCTTGCATCACTTTCATTCTTCCTTGCATAACTCATTTCTCCTTGCATCACTTTCATTTCTCTTTCCCATTTTTTCTTCTGCCTCTCTTAATTGGTTTTTGAAGTCTTTTTTGTGTTCTTCCAGAATCTGTGTCTAATTCATATTTTTCTTTTGGATTTTATGTGTGTTTCCTTTGCTTTCACTGTACCCTTCTGTGTCTGTACCTTGCTCTTTGTCTACACAAAAATACTTTAGAGTTTGGTATTTTTGTTGTTGTTGCTTGCTCATTTTCCCTATCTAATTATAGATAGGTTTTGGGAGTGATGTGATGGTTTGAGGGCTGAGGGCTCCAAGAGCATCCTGCCCTTGAGATTCAATTGACCTCTGTAATGCTGATAGCTTAAAGACTTGTCTCAGACTTAGTAAGATGTTTATCTCACTCTTATCTTGATCAAGTCAGGGACTGGTCGAATTCTAGTCTCAGCCTTAGTCTCAAGTTTTTGGTCTCACTTAGTGCTTGATCCAATCAGACACACCCTTGATTGTCCTGTCTTGGAGCAAACTCTTAGCTTTAGGCAAAAAGATCAGTACTTAGTACTTAGAACTTAGTACTATCATCCATGCCAAAGTGTGAATTAAGTCCTTGTCCCATGTCTAGACTAGAATTCCCTGAGCTGGGGCTCTAGACTTTTCCACAGGTTTGAAATTTCAAGGGGTATGTGTTGGCTTGTGCCTCTATTTGCTCAGGCAGCATGTCAGGGTCTGGATGTTGGTTTGAACATAGGTTTCCAAACCTCAGACAGTACATGTGGTTTGCAAGGGTCTGGCTTACTCTGGGCTTGCTCTTCCCTCCTTACTGCAGCTTTTTATTGGGTCTGCTCTCCTCTCACTCCAGTGCCTCAGATGTTTATTGCCTACCATTTGGGTTTTTCTTTCCTTGAAAGTTGTTTCACTCTGTCACTTTGTTGATTCCTTCACTCCTGTATTAATTTTATGGCGATATCTTAATCATTGGTTGGAGAGGATCCTCATGGTGGCACAGAGTTGCTGAAGATTACTCTGCCATCTTGACTCCACTTTCATAAGTGTCTATATGAAGTACTCAAACAGCTCTGATTACTTTAGGAAGGCTTTACTCATATTCATCTAACATTTGCCTTCATTCAACCTCCACATATTTCAATTAGTTCTGGCTTGAGGAACCAAGCAAAACAAGTCAAAACCTGTTCTCCATAATGATACTGAAATTGCTAAAAGGCAGATATTCCAGTTAGATCTTTTCCAAATGTAAGATTAGGGTCAGATGACAATGGATTCTCTCAAGTCCCAGATCAGAGGAGAAGCAGACAAACTTGCCTGGATGGGAGAGGCAAGAGCAAGTGGAGTACACCTTCACCTCCCCTTACACTGTAAGCTTTTGGAAATCAGTTAACAGAATCCTCTCAGAGCTGGTTATGGAGGTTATTCAAGCTTGGTAAAATCTGGGCCAAGATGATAAGTGGATAGAGACTAAACCCTTGTGATAATAACTTTGTCTAAATTAATCCCCCAAAGGATAGAAATATATCAGGTTAAGGTCTTTTACAGATCAGACCACAGGCCCTAAGACTGAGGCAGCTTCAGCCCCTGTGTGGATATATCACTTGGCTTGGTGAAAGGAAGGTAGTAAATATGACCCAAGTTAACTGGATACAAGCTCTATCTTTCATAAACTAAATGAATTTAATGATTTCAGGATATATGGGGAAGGGAACCGGGTTTGAGGAAAGAGGAGAAAGGATAAATTACTGGATCTGCTAACTGCAGGCTAGCGACACTTCCCCCTGGGGGGTTGGGGGATGGAATGTATATTGAATGCCTCAACTTCTATCCAAGCCCCTAAATAATCTTCCTTCTAAAACTTAAACTGCCAAACTAAATGTAGACAGTGATTTTGCTTGAAGGTCTATCTTTGAGGTTAGCTATCAAAGTAAAGCAGCCCCTGGCAGTCAGTTACTGAATGTGTCAGCCCCAAAAGCTACACCAAGTGTGTGTGTGTGTGTGTGTGTGTGTGTCCAGAGCCAAGAGCCCAGAGTCAGGACCCTTGCAAGAGGGGTGACTGAGCTTTTATACCAGGACTCCAATTTCTCTTAATTGTCCCCTCCCTTAGAGTTTTGGGGGGCACTATGGAATTCTGTGATGCAGCTTGAACCCCCTCTCAGAAACATGGAAGCCCCACAAGTTAAATATTCCCATTCTTTTAACTGATCCTCAAATGGTTGGATCTTCAGTTCCCTCACTATCTTGATTTTTCTTGGAACACAATCTAACTTGTGAATGGCCTCTTAAAATATGCTAAATTACTAAACTTAGTTTGTCATTGATGTTTGAGTACAGTGAGAACAATAATTTCCCTCATTCTGGACATACAGTTTCTGGTACTATAGCCTAATTTCATATTAACTATTTTATTTGTAATAATAATTGATAAACTTCATCATATTCCTTCAAGAAAACTAACTACACCACCTCTATGGTATTGGGCTGTTTACCAGCCTAGTAATACTATAAACTAAATAAATAGGTGAATTAATGAATGAATAAAGAAAAGCAATTATGCTATTGTGTCCTACTTTAGTCTTGGGTTACTTACATTGCGTGGCTGATAGATGATCATTCCCATTCTAAGTACTAACATATCAATCTTTAATAATACATTTTAGATGTTTCTCAGGAATTTAAGCCAATCTAATAAAAAGTTTGAAGCATACATATTCTTTTGGAAAAATCAAGCTAATACTCATCCATCTATGATCATCAGACTCTAATCTGATCTCATAGAAGAGCATTATATAAGGTCTTATCTCTTTAAGTTTCAATTTCTTACTAAGCTTTTTTACTCTTATCATCACAGATTAAATAGTCATCATGGTATAGTAGAAAGAATTCTTACTTCAGAGGCCAGCGGTTTTTTAGTAATTATGTTACTTAGAAGTTACTCAATTACTTAGAAACATGGGTAACTCCCTTAAATTTTCTTAATCTCTGTTTTTTCCTCTATAATAGGGGAGGGAGAAAGTTATAAAAACATTTACCTAATTATGTTATTATGATAATTAAATGAAACAAAATATGTAAAATGATTTGTAAACCATCTAATGCTATTTGTCAATTAATAAAGATGTGCTCATTGGCCTACTCACCTATCTATGTAACATTGTGTCTTGTTGTTATTCAGTCATGTTCAACTTCATGACTCAATTTGGGGCATGGCAACATTCAGCAAATAAGCTGGAGTGGTTTGCCATTTCCTTCTCCAGCTTTCTTTACAGATGAGGAAACTAAGGCAAACAGGGTTAAGGGACTTGCTCAGAGTCACACAAGTGTTAAATGATAAAGGCCAGATTTGAACTTAGGAAGATAATTTTTCTTGAGCCCAGGTCAAGCACTTTATCCACTGTGCCATCTAGTTGCCTCGTCATTGTCTCTCTCTGAAAATAAATTTAGAGAATATTGTATAATGGAATAGTATGAGATATAGATCTCAGTCCTAACAATTATAAGATATGTTGCTGTGAGCACAGTCTATTCATATTATGAGTATCTTTTATGTATCTTTATCCATATTATCTACCTCACATGGTTGCAGGATATTACTCTATAAATTTGAAATCACTATATAAACTTGAGTTACAACTACTAACATATTAATATAGTTCCAAAAGCCTCCTGAACAAATGGACTTTTGAAACAGGCTGTTTATAACTTGAGAGATTTTCTGTTTGGAAGAAACATTAAATACATCATTTAGTCTCAGAAATTGGAAGCTTTTCTTGCTATTTAGAAAATAGTGTATTGAAAGGTTAAATGGGCACTGGCACATGTCATAGGATAAATGATAGGGATTTTTTCCCCTGACATTTAGATATAATAAGCAAGGCCCAAGTTCAGTACTAGTGATCTATTTAATATCTTTTAGAAGATTAATGTTCTGTGGCCTGCCAACCAGCACTAGCAAAAAAAGGTTAAAGTAGAAGATCACAGGTCAGTAGAATTTTTTAAATTCCATTTAAAGTAATTTAAATTTGACAAAAAAGGAAAAACAATAACAAACTAAAAAATAATTTATTGATCAAAGTGGGGAAATTCATGTATACTAGGTTTCCATTTACAAATAAATGAAATGAAGAGATGCACTATGGAAAGATTGGAGTGTAGAGGCCATGACTGGCCAACAGCTGGGGACTGTGGATACTACAGAGTCTACAGGCCCTGCGCCCCACGGACAGTAACTCAAACCTCACTGCTTAAAAATAAGGGACTTTGGAGACTTGAGGAACACAAACTAGATACATGCTCTACCCACCAGGTTGCGGCAGTAGGAGAGGAAGAGCAAGAAAAGAGCAAAGACTTGGTAGAGTAACTGCTGAGGGACTGGAGTCTTGTCAGTTGTGGTCACTGCTAGGAGAGTGCTGCCAGGGAGAGGTAGACTATTTGCTTACAGTTGTAGTGGCAGACTGGCCAAAGGCTCTCATTGGAAAACCTGAGGCCAATCATGGACTGGGTTTGAGCAAGGGATGAGGAATACAATTGACCTTGGGGGGAAAAATGTGCAATAACTAAACAGGACCCAAGAAAAATTAAACACACACAATAAAGTCCTGAAATTTACCTGAGGTGACATCTCCCAACAAAATAGGAACAGTGGTAATCTAGCCAAAAGCCAATAATTAAGACTAAAGGCCAGATTGCTAAAGTTTAGCAAATAAATAAATAAAATGAACAAGCAAAGGAGAAAGAACACAACTACTAATAGCTATTATGGAGACAGAGAAGATCTTGGCTCAAAAGCAGAGGACAGGGAAATAAAATAAACCTACTTTCAAAATGAGCAAAGCAATACAATACATGGCTATAAGCTCAAAAAGAATTTTAGTAAAAAATTTTTTTTTCATTCTCATTGAGTAAACATTTGTTAAGCCCATACATACACTTTACAAAGCACTGTGTTAGCCATAGAGATACAGCCAATATGAGCATAGAGTTTAATAAGGGTATAAGAAAAAAAAAAACAAGAATGGCTATAGCATATAATATTACATTGTAAATCTATTAGTAAAGTAGAAAACAAAACGTTATGTGATGCCATGGCAGAAAATCACTACCAACCAGAGAGACCAGGGAAGGCGTCCTGAAGGAGGCAGCATCTTTCTCTGGCTCTACAGGGTCAGTGTGAATTTAGCAGGATAAGAGAGGGAAGCAAAACATTTCTAGCAGTAGAAATAGCATGAACAGATTCATGGGGGTTGGAGTACTCATGGCAAATTCATAGGATAGGGAATTCACAAGTGTCGTAATACAGAGTATATGGAGGAAAGCTATATGAGATGTGACTAAAAAAGTAACAAAGTGCTATATTGCAGACAGCCTTGAATTCTAGTCAATAGAAAATGAACTTTACTGCAGAAATGCTCACGAACCCCTGAAGATTTCTGATCAAGAGTGGTATGACCTATTAAGTACATAATGAAAATTAATTTAGCAATGATGTGAAGAATAGATTGGACAAGAGAGAGTAGAAATGCTCAGAAGCTGCCAAGAGGCTATTGGGATCCTCCAGGCAGTTAGTAATGAGAGTATGTACCAGGATAGTAGCAGCCATCACACTACAATGAAGTAAAGAGACGTTGCCAAGAAGGAATTGACTGGGCATAGTGACTGGATATGAGAATCAAGGAAAGAGGAGGATCAAAGATTACCTTAACATTGCAAACACGAGAGCCTGGGTAGTGGTGGCACCACAGAGAGAAACAATGAAGAAGAATGAGGCAAGGAAAGGCTAATAAACTTTTAACACAGAATTAAAGATCTAGAAATGGAAAGGATATCAGAGTCTACACTTAATCCTACTTCCTAACAGATGAGAAAGTTGAGGGCTAGGGGTGGTGAAGTTATTTTCAGAAGTGGAATTGAAGACATGAGATCTAGGGAATGGAACGGAATGAGCCAAAATGATAGTAGAATAGACCAGGAGGAGGCAGAATGGAATGGCTATCTCAGGGAGGAGGAATGCATGAAGAAAGTGTTGTGGAGAAGGAAATGATGGGGTGGAGGGCTGGGGATTCTAGAATGCAACTCATATCAGACCTGGGATAATGAGGGAACAACGTAGACAATTAGAAGGGTAAAATTTTTCTTAATATACAGGGAAATAGGAGAGAAGGCAGATGGAATAAAGGAGGGACTGGGAGTCCACTTGGGACAAAGGGAATAAGAAAAGGCGAAGGGTTAAGGGAAAGGAGGACAGGGGATTAGAAAAGGCAGAGAAAGAAGGGCTATCTAGATGGATTTATTATTAGAGCCATATGTTAAATAATTTCAACTTCTCCAATTGATTTACTATCCAAAATTTTTTATTTCTTTTGCTGGACCTCTGTCTAATTTATACTCCCACTAAGAGTGGATGTCCCAAGAATTTTAGGCTTCTTTTCTTTCCCTTTCTTATTATTTCTCTTGGTAACCATATGAACTTCCACACATTCAATTATCATCTCTAAGCTAGTGATTCTGAAATCTGACTATCCAGCTCTAACCTCTCTGCTGACCAGAAATCTGACAATCTAGCATCTGTCTTATTTCCCTCTTATTCTCACATATTCTCAGTACCCATATATTCTCAGTCACCCAAAGTCACAACCTAATTGTCATCCTTGATTCATCTCTCATTCACCCATCATATCCAATCCGTTGACAGGACCTACAAGTTTTGCCATTGTAGCTTTTCTTATGTAAGCCATATTGTCTCATCTGACACAGTCACTCCTCCAGTATAGGCCCTTATCACCTCATTCCTAGACTATTTGTCTTCCTGCCTCTGGGCTCTCCCTACTCCAATTCATCTTATAATCAACTGTGAAATTTATCTTCTTAAAGTGCTGGTATGTTCATGTCACTGGTCCAATCAGCAAACTTCAGAGCCTCTGTATCATTTATAGAATCTAATGTAAAATTTTCTTTTTGGTATAGACCCTTCAAGACCCTTTTCCTAATTTTCCAGTCTTCTTAGGTTCTGCACAAACTCATGTCTTCTGTCATCCAGTAACACTGGCCTCCTTGTTCTTTGATCACATGAGATAATATTTTTAAAGCACTTAGAACAGTTCCTAGGACATAGTAGTCATTTAATAAAAACTTATTATCTCTTTCTTTGTCTAAGACATTCTACCTCTGCCTAGAATTCTCTTCCTCCTTATTTATCTCTTGAATTCTCAGACTATTTTAGAGTCTTAGATACAATAAACCCCTTTAAGAAGCTTTTTCTGATGTCCCTTAAGGCTAATACCTTGCCCCTCTTTATTAACACCAATTTATCCTTATACATTGTGTTTACATATAGCTGTTTATATATTTCCTCTGCCATTAGCATATGCCTTCCTAGGAGCAAGGACTATCTTTTGCCTTTCTTTGTATTTCCAGAGTTTAAGACATTACCAGAGCATTATAGGTGCTAAAGAAATTCTTACTAACTTCTGACCAATTTCATTTCTCTTAACAACTAAATGGGATCTGACAGACTCATCAGTAAAGTTTTTATGTGGCTGAAAACAAAATAAAACTGAATTTGTAGTACAATAAGCCATTTAGTATTGATACTTAGGCATGATATCATGGGTAATTTCATTTATGTCCATATTACTTTTATAAAGCAAGAATTGTTCATTAAGCCTTGCATCTTCAATAGCACTGGCATATTTAGAGTACTCAGAGTGATTAATAAATATTTGTTTAATTGATGAGCCTTGAAGGAAAAAACTTCTATGTACCTTTATATCTTTACCAGTACACATGTTGTAATAATCACTAATCTCATTATCCAAGTGTGCAGCTTGGGAACAGTAATTCTTTTGAGGGCTTCAAATGTGGGCTCAGACCCAACGAGAGAAATGAAAGAAATTTTTTTATATCAGTCGCTATTTGGTTTATCAGGGTAACTGTCACTGAATTAAAGTAACATTCTATTTGGTTCATATCCTGAGAATTATCTTTGCTTTCAGGATGCCTTGAAATGTAATTATTTTAAGATATTAAAGTAGCATTTCTAGGGAATAAAATAAAACCTTTGATAATGCCTTGAATATTGGGAATTTGTAGATTTTTCATGTGAGAGGATTTCCATTTTTCTGCTTATTAGTGTACTAATAAGCTATTGTGATATTGGGAATTTTACTTTAGCATTGTAAAGGTCATGTGTGCAGAATGTGTAGGCCCCCAAATCACTAACTTATCCCTAGTCATCTATGTAGCCGGATATAACTTCTGTTTTATAATTTCCAAACATATCATTGTAATCCTTTTTTTCCTAGTCAAAATTTACTTTTGCATTAACAACCTGAAGCTGGGGGGAAGATAATAAATATCAGGTTTCATAGGCTTTTCATTTGTTTGACAGAAAATGTATGAATCTCTAAAGACGTTTGGTACAGATATAAAAAAAAAAAGATCTATGTGAGGAAAAATAAGAATTCCATGAAGTAAATAAATTAGTTGCCATGTTATCCCCACATCCTTTTAATAGAAGTGAGGCATATATCATATTTCTTGTGATTATTATTATCTCTTGCTAGATATTTAGACAATTTAGAGAGGGTAGCATAAAATCATGAATGGCAGGTAAAACTGACTTCAAAACCAGGCAGACCTGGGTTCAGGTATTGTCTCTGACACATATCTGTGTGATTCTGGTCAAGACACTTAACATTTAAGTTCTCTAGACAGGTCTCTGAAGCTATAAGAATATATCTGCATTGGTTGGCAATGTTATCTCCTCTTGGAGTTCTTGATACAGAGGAACAGACATATCATGCGTTAAGGCAAGCCAACCAGGACTTATTGAATTCAGATTCAGTATATGTCACTGTAAATGGTATAAGAGATTCAGTTAAAACAAAATCTATAGTTCCTGCCCTGAGTTTGTAGTTTACTGGAGAGTCATAGTATGGATACAGAAAAGAATATACAAGGTAATTGGAAAGAGGAAAGAATACTAACAACAAGGGGCCTCTGGAAAGGCTTCCACGGAGTGACAAATAAACTGAGCCTCAAAGGGAACTTGAGACTCTCACAAGACAGAAGTAAAGAGGGAGAGCATCCGAGGCATGGAAGATCATCATGTAAAAAGCACTGAGATAAAAAATTGAACATGTGAGGAGGAATTTTGGGAAGAAAGACAGGTTTGCAGCTAAGGGAAATAGAATTTGATGAAGCTACAGACACTACCTTTCCTCATATTTTGTTAAATTAAATTTCTTTCTTTAACATACAGTCAGATACAATTTATACTGGCCTTAGGACTGAGAGTGATACTATCTTTGCTCTTTGTCCTTGAAGAGACAGCCCTGTTGGCTGGGTTATCAAATCCCAGTCCCCATTACATTTCAACAAACAGGGTCTCTCTTCAATATAAAAATGACCAAATCTAAGGAAACAAGAAGGAAGATCAATTGGAAATTAGAGGTTGTAAAAGACAATATGATAAAATAGTCATAGGAAGATAGGTTGAAGCCACATTGTGAAAGATTTTATATTTTATGCTGAAGCACGTGATATTTTATCCTACAGGCAATATAAAGCCACTAAAACTTCTTAAGTAAGCAAGTGACACTTTCAATCATACTTTTGGTTTTGGTAGCTGGGTAGCAGATGAAGAAAGGAGAGAAACAAGAAGCTGGCAATGTAAGGAGGAAGTAATGGCAGTCCTTAAAGGTGAGGTGTAATAAGATCCCAAACTAAAGTGGTGACCATGTGAGTAGAGGGAAGGGGTCAAATGAGGCATATGTTTTAAAGATGGAATGGATAAATGCTCTATTAAGTTATGGAGAAAGAGAAGGGGGAAAAGACTTGGGTCAAGAATGACTCCAAGGGAATTCCATGTGAACTGGAAAGATCTCCAGGAATTGATGCAGAGTGAAAGGAGCAGAGCCAAAAGAACACTGTACACAGAGACTGATATATTATGGTAAAATTGAATGTAATGGACTTCTGTACTAGCAGCAATGCAATGACCCAGGACAGCTCTGAGGGATTTAGGGAAAAGAATGCTACCCACATTCAGAGGAAGAAATGCAGGAGTGGAAACACAGAAGAAAAGCAAATGCTTGAACACATGGATTGATGCGGACATGATTGGGGATGTAGACTCTAAAGGACCACACCAATGCAACTATCAATAATATGGAAATAGGTCCTGATTGATGACACCTTAAAACCAGTGGAAATGCGTATTGGCTATGGAATGGATTGGGGGGGGGGTGAAGGGGAAAGTAAGAACATGAATCATGTAACCATGGAAATTTTTTCTAAACAATAAAATTAATAAACTATATAAGAAATACTATAAACTTTTTTTAAAAAATGTAAAAAAAAAAGAATGACTCCAAGGTTACAGAACTGAGAAATAATAAGAAAGGAACTAGATGTCCTCAACTGAAATTGAAAAATTTAAGGGAGAACTGAATTTACAAGAGACAATTCTGTTTTGGATATGTTGAATCAGATAGTACATTATGTTGGAGATGTCCAACCATCTATTAATGATGTGGAACTGAAGAACAGGACAGAGATTAGAGCTGACTATATAGATTTATTATTCATTTGTATAGGAATGATCATGAAACACAATGAAGCTGATGAAAATACAAAGATAAAACATAAATAAATGGGGGCTCTGGTGGGTCATGGGTCATTTTGGGTATAGAAAATTAATAATAATACAAGAAAGGAGGCTGAGGAGAGGTTAGACAGTTAGGAAGAAATCAGGAAAAATTTGGCTCATTAAAACTTAGGGAAGAGGGGCAGCTGGACGGCTCAGTGGATTGAGAGTCAGGCCTAGAGACGGGAGGTCCTAGGTTCAAATCCGGCCTCAGACACTTCCCAGCTGTGTGACCCTGGGCAAGTCACTTGACCCCCATTGCCTACCCTTACCAATCTTCCACCTATAAGTCAATGCACAGAAGTTAAGGGTTTAAAATTAAAAAAAAAACAAAACAAAACTTAGGGAAGAAAGTATAGGCCAGAAGGATAATCTCAAAGGCCTATTTATTTATTATGGGGCAAACAGTTTCAGTATGTCTGGAGGTTAGAAGACAGACCACAAGGGATTGAAAAGTGATGGAAGTTAAGGAAGTGGAAGCAAAGTGTAGAGATAGATGATTCTTTCTAGAAGTCTGTCTATAAAAAGAAGGCAAGATATAAGATGGAAGTTTGGGGGTTGGTGAGGGGTAGAGTGAGGTAGAAAAGTGCAGTAGGCCTAGTTGTTTTTGTAAACAGCAAGGAAGGAATGCATAGATTGGATAATCTGAAGATTAGAAGAAGAAATGAGATCATTTCTCAGGTAAACTCCCAGAGAAGACAAGAAGGATCAGATAAATAACACAAAAAGAGAAATTGTTTTTTGGCAGGGAAGGGAGCTTACCATCAATATCTGAGATGCTAAAGAGGAGAAAAGAGAATATTGTTGAGGGACTTGGGAGTGAAGAACAAAGGGAAAATAATTCTATTATCTTTGTAAAGAGGAAACAAGGTTTCCTAAAGAAAGAGATGGGAAAGAGATGGTTGAAAATATAGAAGTTTTATTGCAGTTTCTGTCAGATATTCATTAGGATAGAATGAAAAGAAGATGGCGATAGAATTAAAGAGAGACCTAAACATTCATGTTTTCTATTATTGGATGATTTATATGAAATATAATTAGGGTACAGAAAGGTGGGTTTTGACAGAAGAGGAATTTTTAAAAAGTAATTTAATTATGCAGTGTTTTAGGGGTTGGGGAGGGTAAGAGATAATTTGCCTTTATTGAGGGCAAAAATGCTGATGATTATTAAAATGCCAGTGTTTTGAATTATTTGACTAATGAGATTTTTATATCAATAGATATATTTTATTGGATAAAGGTAATTAGAACTTGATAGTGCTCTTTCCAGTACCTACATCCTTCTGATTTAAGGTAGATTCTGCAAATGGCTACTATTGTGAGACTGACGTCAATAGATGCTCATTAAATTAAATAAAAGTATTGAAAAATTCAAAGCTATATAATAAGCATAAACTTTCCCTGTGTTAAAATTATTAAAAATAAAAATATATAATATAATAAAATTGTTAATGTATAATAAAATAAAATAAAAAACACTATATGGAATTAACCCAGTTGTTTCTATTATTGTAGGGGGACAATTAATACTAACCATTAGATAGACAAGTACACTTTTCCAGGTTACTTGTCCCAGAGAACTGAAAGACACCATGTACTTAGGTGGTCTTATAAAAGTTAATTCATTCATTTATTTATTTGTTCATTCATTCATTCATTTATTCATTCAACAGTCATTTATTAAGAACATTTGTAAAAGTGATAAGAAAATTAGATATTTTAATATATCCCACTTGATGCTTGGCCTTTCTGTTCCTTATCTTCAAAATTCTATTTTCTGTACTGACAAATATAGTTGCATATTTTGAGACTGTTTTATTTGCCTATTTTGCTTCTTTCTCATGACATATACCCATATAAATATCTGCTGTCTGACCACCTCATACTGGCATAGGTTGCTGAAAGGTCATAAAATAAACAACAAAAACCCCAGATTTTAAAAAGTCATAAAGAGAGAATGATAGCATTAAGGGAATAAAAAAAATTATTGGGAAGAGTCATTGCTTCAAAGTTGCCTTATATAAGAGGTAGTATTGGAAGGATCAGTCTTGAGAAATAGGTCAGATTCCAGCAGGTAGAACTGAAAGATTCAGAAAGAATTGAATGAAGAAAGACTCTTAGACACTAAAAGGAAAATATGAAAATGATAGTGCAAGACTAGAGGAAGTATAGTAGGAAGGAAACATACTAAAGTCTTACTTTTGTATGGGGGTTTAGGATTCACCTTACCTCATGGGAGCCTCACAAGAGATTAGATGACTGAAACTAGTAAATTTTGTTTAGGAGGCTTAAAATCTGCCTCCAAATATAATGTACATTTGTTTGGTCTTTGTTTCTTTGATGGGACCAGAAAGAAGGAGAAAATCTTAGCAGAAGTGGGTGATTGATTTTTTATTTTTAAAATAAAATTTCATTGATGGAAAGTAATTCATGCTGCCTTTTTAATATAAGTCTTTTGGAAATTTCATGCTTATAATCATTACATCAAAAAATTTAAGTAGATTAGAGAATAAACTCAAATTTTAAGCTATATATATATGTGTGTGTGTATATATATGTATATATATGTATATGAGTTTGCAGAGTATATATATTCAAAACTGACAGCTGTTGGGGTTGAAATTAGCACAAGTGTGGGGGCAGCTGGGTAGCTCAGTGGATTGAGAGCCAGGCCTAGAGACAGGAGGTCCTAGGTTCAAATCTGGCCTCAGACACTTCCCAGCTGTGTGACCCTGGGCAAGTCACTTGACCCCCATTGCCTACCCTTACCACTCTTCCACCTATAAGTCAATACACAGAAGTAAATGGTTTAAAATAAAAAAAAAAGAAATTAGCACAAGAGAATCTACCTGTGTTGACACAAAATTAGTAATTTGGGATAAAAAATGCCTCTAATCCTAACTCCCTGAAAATTCATCCTTTGTTTCTCTTCATAAGTAAGTTGCCTCTTTGTTCTGAAGAACTTGTGTTTAAGAGAGAATTATGCGTTTTTACCAACAAGAAAATGACCTGTTTCTCATGCAATAGCCTAGAGCAGTAATGAGGAAACTTTTGGAGACCGAGTGCCCAAAATGCAGCTCTCATGCCCATGTGAGCCTTCTCGCCTTACCCCAGGTAGGGAAGGGAAGAATCCCTCCCAATGGATTGCTGGGAAGAGGGCTGGCTCATGTGAGAAATGTCTCCAGGCATGTGGAATGCACCTGCACCCATGTGTTGGTTCACCAGCACAGGGTTAGAGCATACTAGATCAAGATGGAAAGCAATTTGACATTTGCCAAACATCTCACATTTTATTGAATTGACATGTGTCATTGCATAGCTAATGGGCTTCTGTGCCTTTACATGCCTGCTCTGCATGGTAGATCTTATTTTTCTAGGCTGCTTGGTTAGGGATATCTGATGCAATGCATCTTCTGCATAGCAAAGATTTATCTAATATTGGAATACAAACATGCTTTTGCCATAATTGAATTTTTTAAAGGAATACTTTATTTGTGTTCCATAACTAGGTACTTAAAGTAACTGTTTGGATTTTTTTCCTTTTAAAATTATTGACTGGAAAATGAATTTTATTGCACTTGTGTCATTATCTGATAAGTTTCTAAATGTAACAAACTCAAAAGTAGAAACTAGGATTTCTAATCTGGAAAACAAAGATGATATCAATAAAAAAGAAAAAATGAGCAAGGTGGTACAAGAAGGACATATATAGTAAAGAAGATGAATTAAAACACTCTTGGGTGTCAGACTCAACTTGAAATACAGACCAATTGTCAAAGTCAAATAAAAAGCAATCCCAGGAGCCTATATATTGATTTAGATAAACAAAATTAACCTTATCTATGTATTACATTTTTATTAATTTTGTTAAACATTTCCCAATTATATTTTTTAATCCTTACTTTCCATGCTAGAATCAATACTGTGTTTTGGTTTCAAGGAAGAATTGTCAGGGGTAGACAAGGGGATTAAGTGACTTGACCAGGGACACATAGATAAGAAGTGTAGGAGGCTGGATTTGAACCGAGGACACTGCATCTCTAGGTCTGACTCTTAATTCACTGAGCCACCTAGCTGCACTCCTCTCAACCAACTTTCATTTTAATCTAGCATGGCTGCACTTGGGAAGGTCTGCAGGTGCAAATTTGACACTTCTGGTATGAGACTCAGTCATTTTTAATTTCCTCAGTTCAAGTATCTCCTCCTATGTGAAGATTTTCCTAATCATATCAACTGAAAGTATCACCCTTTTCCTTCTAGTTTCTTTTTAAATCCATGTAATTTGTATATGCTTAAATGTGTATATGTCATCTACTTCAATAAAATAAAAGTTTTAGGGCAAAGTAAAGGTGGTACATCTAGGTGAGATGATTTTATTTTATTGGATTATTAAATATAATGCCATTTATTACCTTTGAGACACTCCAATTGGCAAAGCTCTGTGCTGATGAATACTGGCAGGGTTATTTTCTCTTTTGCCATATGCCTTACTCTTCTCTCGATTTTGTGGCTCAAAATACTAATTTCAGTTTCCACTGCCTTTACCTGGCACCTTCATCAACTTAGATTTACTTGTCTAGGAGACTAGACACTACATCAGTGGCATCAAGGGAATTATACTATCAGAACTTGAAATGATTTATGAAGGACTTCCCTTATTTCCTCCCTCTATTCTGTGAATACATGTGCTTGGCATTTTCCTATGTCCCAGGAGTAAAAAGGCATCAACTAAGGACTTTCTCTTATTTTCTAGTTTCACTAAAGAGATGTCTCTCCCCATGCTCTGCAGTAGACAAGTCCATTTGAGGATCAAGAAAGTACAGATAACACAGAATAAACAGTATTTAGGAAGGGGTGAAGACAGCAATTTTCAGGGCTCTGGCAATTCTTGCAATCTTTCAATAGCATAGAAATTACCTAGTTTAGTACCTGGTTATCAGGAAGAGTTATTTCAGATCGTATACTCACAAATGTCCTGGTTTTTCTCTCTCTATGTCCAAGATCCTATTGAGTTCCTCCTTGGTCTGAGTCTTCTCTGCTGAACTCGAGTGCTAGTTTTGTGTTGCTTCTCTACCCTGGAGTCTGTGCTACTTATTGCAGGTGAAATAATATCACTAATTATAGCTCTAGACATAAGCACATACTCATAAGTTTTCCTCATTGCTGGATTTTTTCATTGGAATCCTGTTTATGAAACATACTAGGACGTAAGCCTTCTTGCCTCATAGACTTGCTAGTTCTATCCTCAAATGGGCTGTGTACTTTTTAAAAGCTATGGCATGAATTCAGTTTTCCAAAATCCATTGAGCTGCTGTGCTCAGTTCCTCCCACATAATGGTCTGGAATGAGCAGATTCTGAGGTTCTATTGCCCAGGTTCACTTTAACTCACTTGGAATAAGTCAGTGTCCTTCTCCCCTCAGTTTTCAGTGATCTGCTCCTGATTTAAGCATTTGCTCTCCTTTTCATAATCAACATGATCCAGCTTTATTCTACATCTGTTAATTAGATTCAAACATTAACATACCATTAGTCAAAAAATGTTCTACTAATTACGTAAAGCATGTTTTCTACAATTTCTACATGGCAAAAGCCCAAGCCTTTTCCCCCCCCTCATTTTCCCCATTTATTTTACTAATTATCATTATGCATAAGCTTAATTTGCATTAGCAAATTTCATATTTCCTTACTTTATTAAGATCAAGCTTCTTAACATTTCTGCTTACTTAGTCACAGACATAATTCAAGAACCTCCAACCTCGTCGTGTGCCTGATAACTTGAAACTATTCTAGAGTCAGCATCACTTAAAAACTGTTGAGTTCCTGCCCTGTACCAGCATATCACGAGAAGGTCCTACTCTACTGTATAATCTCTACTTCAAGTTCACTGTCCTGCCAGCTTCTCACCTATTCCTCCTTCCCTCTGATTGCTTGCTCAGTGGATAAACTCCCACCCAAAATAGACCTTTCCAGCTCTCCTTTATATGTTGACATCCTTTATTAGAATTTAGGCTCGTGCAGAACAGAAGCTGTCTTTATATTTATTGTTTTGATATCACCAATGCTTAGAAACAGAGCCTGTTACATAGTAAGTACTTACTAATGATTAATGTTTCATCTGTCTCTCTGTGTCTCTCTGCCTGTCCTGTCCTTCTCTTCATTTTTAACTCATCTGTCTTTCTGCTGACAAGAGATCCCTCTCTTCCTTAACATTCTGATAACAAGCTGAAGATTATTAAGGAGAAAGACGCCACCTATGTTTACAAGGCTAGGGAATATAATTCGCCTGGCCTGAGTTATATTTATCAATGCTTTCTAACTCTCCTCAATCTGCTAAGAAGAATAAAGAAAGGTAAAAAAATCAAATTATTCAGTTTTGTTAGATCTTTTCTCCCTCTCAAATATCATTTGTTTTGTTCTTCCTATCCTCTACCCCAAAATTTGGTATCTAAGAAATTAGTATTGTTGAAAATAAATCTGTTCTAACTATATGAAAGATAGAAAACCTGGAGAAAAAAAAAAAGCTGAATTTCACATATCAAATTTTGCTTTTAGGGCTGCATAAGTACCAGCCAGACTGCACCTAACAGCTTTCTAAAAAAGAAATAATAAAAGAAATCATGACAGCTTGTGATTTCAAAGCATAAAGTCATCATTCATAGAAAAAAGCATGAGTGTTTTTTATAATCTTTATTGCAAGCATCTAAATTTAAAAGAGTTGTGTCTTCCCTAAAACATCAATTGCTCTCATTTTTCATAAATGTTATCATGAAAGTGGCAAGCAAAACAGTGTATTTCAATATGTAATGTACAATGAGACACACAAAAATCAAAGCTATAATTACACAGGTGTATAATATCATAAAATGCTTTAAGTTATTTTATTTTACAAGCTGGGGAAGACAATGATGAAAATGCTTATGAAAAGATACCTGTGACACTTATCTGGAAGGAAAGGTTTTGTTGTTAATTCTAAATTCTTAGTCTCTAAACAAAAATCTCCCAAGCTCGCTCCGATTCAATCTCCCCTCTTTTCCTTTGCCACCAGTCCAGCTCATTCAGAAATAGCATTAATGGCTACCCTAGAGTGGGGAGGTTTCCTTTCATGGACTTCAGTATATTGTTTAGGATTGTTTGGATGGCAGTTAAATGGGGTTTCTATAGTTCGAGAAGTACTGGATCCAATCCTCTTAGAAGCTTTATGAGGCTTCTGAGTATGAAATGATGGCTCCTGATCTAATATCCAAGGTCCCTAAGCCACCTTGCAATATAAAGGGAAAAAATCCTTAAGAATTGGAGCTTTCAAAATTGGATGAATTACCTCAGAGAAGGAGAGGTAGTCTATTCCTTATCTCTTGAGGTCTTCAAATGGAAGATAGATGACCCTTTCAAAAGATCATGAAATTAGTTCTAGAAGGGACCTTCATAATTATATAGTCCAACACTTTTTTTTTTTTCCTGGTTAGAAAGCTGAAGCTCAGAGAATGTAAGTGTCTTGTCACAGGCCAAGTCTATCAAGTGAAATAGCATTAAAGGGAAAGTGAGGTGATACAATTGATTGAGTACTGGGCCTGGAGTCAGGAAGACTGGAATTCAAATTCAGCCTCAGACACATAGTAAGTGACCTTGGACAAGATACTTAACTTCTGTTTCCCTCAGTTTGCCTAAACTGCAAAATTTGCTTAATAAGAGCACCTACCTCCAAGGATCAAATGAGTTAAAATTCATGAAGCATGTGGCCCAGCTCCTGGCACATAGTAGGTGCTATTATGATGATAATGATGATAATCATCAGTGGCAAAACCAGGCACCAGTATCAAATTCAGCACTCTACATTATGCTTCCCTAGATTATGGTTCGGAAAACTCAGAAAATTTTTATGGAAGTCAAGGTTGTCATACATGATCTCTGAGGTTAGACAATTTAATTCATGTATGTAATTTGATATGATTTAGTTAAATTAAGATCTTAAAAACCATTTCCTATCCAGATAACAGATGCATATCATAGGAAAGCTAGCCACCATCTAGTTTCTCCTTCTTAGCCAAATAGCACTGCTGAAGAAAGTAAAAGAACTTAAACAAATTTTCACATAGCCTCAGCAATGAATTCCTTTACCATTACTAAATCAAAATGTTTTTCATTTTTTCTGATTCACTTATATTATCATGTCCTTTTCGGGAACTCTTTCTACTCTTCTCTATCTTCCATCTGTAAATTTACCTTCACAGTGAGAACAAATTATTTGTTTTCTAATTCCCTGAAAATATTAAAGACATAGAGCTTAAGCCTTCAGCTATCTTTCCTCATTCTTCAAATATTTCTCATTCCCCATTCCCTTCTAATCTCTCTGGTCTCAAAAGCAGTATCATTGAGCCTCATTAAAGATAATTACTGGCCTCCTGCCCTTAATCCCCTTCACTCTTGATTTCTCTAGAACCTTGTTAATCCATGACTCTTCAAGTACTTTCTTCAAATGGCCCCTTTCCTTCTAAAGAGCAGCCAAGAGAGGGAGAGCACTCAGGCTCCTGCCATATAATGACCAAAAGAAGGAACAAGGACTGTGGGATCAGAGAAGTCTTGGGTAAGGGGGAATGGGGTGGTTGGGGTAATAGACAATAAGATCATACTATTTTTCAGTATCTGAAGGGTATTAACCTGGGAAATGCAATAAATTTCTCACTCAAAAATGAAGAATAAGTAAGCGGCAGAGGTAGTTTTAGGATTGTTTTAACAAAAAACTAAATGGAATCAGTACCTGTATAACCAAATTAAAATGGTTTTAATTATTTAATTAATAGGGGTTTTTTCCCTAAGCATAGGTATAAATTCATAAAATGAAATCTCTGAAATTAAATATATGTATAAATATCATATATATATATATATATTTTTTTTTTTTGTTTTGTTTTGTTTAAACCCTTAACTTCTGTGTATTGTCTCATAGGTGGAAGATTGGTAAGGGTGGGCAATGGGGGTCAAGTGACTTGCCCAGGTTCACACAGCTGGGAAGTGTCTGAGGCCAGATTTGAACCTAGGGCCTCCTGTCTCTAGGCCTGACTCTCAATCCACTGAGCTACCCAGCTGCCCCAATATCATATATTTTAATAAATGAACTGTCTATAATATTTCTATATAACATATCTGAGGATGATACCCAGCTTCCCTGTATATACTATGAAGCATGAAAAAATAGTGTACAAATACATATGTGTATACACATGAAAATGAGTAAATGTGAAGACATATGTATGTATGTGTGTGTTCATGTATGTGGGACAGCTAGCTGGTTCAGTGAATGGAGCACTGGGATTGAAGTCCAAAAGACTTATCTTAGTGCTTTTAAACATGGTCTCAGACACTTATTAGCTGTGTGACTTTGGGGAAGTCATTTAACCCTGTTTGCCGCAGGTTTCTCATCTAGAAAATGTTAGAGAGAAAAAAATAGCAAACGATTCCAATATCTTTGCTAAGAAAATCCCAAATGGGTTCATGAAGACTCAAACAAGACTTAAATGACTGAACAATTTCAAACTCACATGTGTGTATACATGTATATGTACATTCCCCCATATAGGAATGTGGGCATGCATATGTACACATTTCATATATGTGAATTATTTGTTCATGAGCTGTAGTGTGTCAATGCATTGGCACATAAGTGCATGCCATTCTTTCTTCATTCTTCCTGAGACATTTGTTCATGTACAGATCCACATATACAGAGACATGCGTTGCTGCATAAATGCACATACACATATGTACCCATGCATACTGTGCACAGTAGATAAATGATATGTGCTTATATGTATATGTGAATGTATGTGTATATGCCCTTATATTCAGACACATATAACATGTATATATGTGCATACTATATATGAGACCCTCAAAAACAAATCATACTTGCATACCCTGAAAAATAACACTAATTACAAATTGTCCCAAGGTTTCACACAATGTACATTTGAGAGTAAAGTGAGATATTTTTTCCAAACCAGTATGGTATATACAAAATTAGACCTGTTTCAAAAAATAGGCAACAAGGGAACAAGAGTTTCGGTTCTACATATCTATTTCATTAGAATTTAGAGAAAGTAGGACAACCTTCTGGATCTTGATCTTCATTTGACACTTTGGGGAGATGAGATGACTCTGTAGTGTTTCACAGGGTAGATAGGATATGAGCTTCAGAAGAGCGATTTTACCAACCCACCCCACTCACTTAATATATATCACAAAAGCAAGCATATTTTTTATTTTAATTCAATTTATTTTAATTCATAAATAAAATGATTATATACATACATACATACATACATACATACATACATACATACATACACACACAAAAAAAACCCAAAAAGGAATTGACCAGTTCTGTTTCCTATTAACTCTCTCATCCAATTTTCTGGCAAAGCTAATTTATCTAGACCAATTTGGGACACAAAAACATTGCTGATCAGGACCTGAAGCAGTTTGGAGATGAAATTAGAGCCAGGACAGGTAGATAAACAAGCCAGAGTTCCTTCCATTTGAACCCATTTAAAGAGACATTTCCAGGCAGACTATGTTTCCTTATAAATAAATCAACCAGATAAATGAGATTAGCTTCTTACGGAGATATTATATTTTGAGTTGGATTTGAGGATAATAATTTTAATCTCATCCTAGATGAGGATGTTTTTACTCAATTTATAGATATTTTAAGGATATGTAATCTCACAAATATCCCAAAAGGCAAATAAGAGAAACACTGGACATAAACCGGTTGCAGCACATTGCTAATGTCTTACAAATTACATGAAGTATATCAAAGAAAGGTAGACTAGAAAAGGAAATGGGCTAATCATGTAGTAAGAACTAGAGACAATAAATACTCTGAGTGATATATTATTGCCTATTTATTGGGTGCTTTCCTGGACAATCTACCAGAAAACAAGGTCAAGAATCACCTAGAATGAAAAGCTGTGAAGAAATCATGAACTGCATGAATCACTGGAGGGAGAACCCAAGCCTCAATTATAAGGCTCCAGATTTCAACTGATGTCTGAAATAAAATGGAGGGTGTGAAGAGAGGAGAGAAGTTTGAAATATGTCTTATAATTTTCATTGAGAGGATGATGTAGAATGTATGTAGCCAAATGAGTTTCATCTCAGATCATGATGTAGTAAATATTGACCTCAAACTTTGAATTAAATATTTCCTCCAGTAGAAGCATCATTTAAATGAGCTAAACTAAAAATCATACCTACTATGTAATGCTCAAATTTGCCCACTTGGCAAGGAGTTGAACCAAAAAAAAATCATTGGTTTAGTACTTATTTTTATATAGTTCATTTCTAGGCTCTATGTCTTTTCTTATCCCTAGAATATTGTCCCTCAGCTTCTCTGACTTTCAAAATACTACATTTCCTTTAAGTGTAATCTCAGGTAATTCTTTCTCTGATCTCATGATACATGCTAGGAGCCATGGCTCAGAAATCAGATAACCTGGGTTCAAATCCCACATCTGAAGCTTATTTTGTGTTTTGGGGCTAATTACTTAACTTCCCTGGGCCTTACTTTCCTTATCTATAAAGAAGGGACTATATACTACATAGACCTTTTATATCTCTAGATTAATGATCCTATGATCTCCTCTTTTTCCACTCCAATATCAATGCTTTCTTTCTCAAATTACTTTGTATTTACTGTTTAACTCTACTAGCATGTAAGCTCTCCAAGAATAGGGGATATTTTAAAAATTCCCTATGTTTTTTTGCAGTACAACACCTGCTGTAATGTTATTTTTTGTTGTTGTTAACAATTAAATCTGCCCAAAAAACAGACGTTCCATTTTATAAAGCAACAAGTTATGTAGCACTAGCAGTGTTCATGTTTAGGCTAGATGGCCACCAAACAAGGGATCTTTTTGGGGTATCATAGCTAGAATACTTTCACTGGATGGAATATTATACTCTAGGGCTCTTTCCAACTTAAGAATTTTAGTTACAATATACATTTTATTAGCAATACTATATAAATTTATATATGTATGTGTAATATGTTTATTTTATAGTATTTGATATTAAATTTGAACAATTAGGATAACAGTAGGTAGGTATTTCTATTAAAGGCATACATATATCTCTGTGTTTCTTAAGCATGGTAATCACAAATTTATAGAAACTGAGAGTTGGAAAAGAGCAGAGAGGCCAGCTAGTCCAACCATTTCTGAACAAGCATATCCACTACAATATATCCAACACATGATTCCTCCACCCTTTGCTTGGTCTTCAGAAGCAAATTATTCCATTTTAGGACTCATCCATTAAGTACAAAACTTTTATTACATGGAGTAGCTAATAGAACTAGATATTTAGATCTGGTGTCATACACATATACATACACTATATACAAATAAACATATGCATATGTATTTACACATGTGCACATACACATATATAAATATACATGTATGCTACATATTTTTTAAAAAAGAAAACACTTACAAATTACAATAGAACTTAGCAATCTCTACCATGTTTTGGCTTTTTCCTTTATCCAACTCCTCCTGCTTCAACCCTTGAAAAAAAATACATAGTAAAACGGGGAGGCTTTTATTTTAACTGTAATGTTTTACTTCTCAGATGAATGATTTGGGTTATAATTTTGAAAGAAAAGCATCTGAGGGGACTACGATTAAATTATCATATTAAAACATGTTTATAGTTACTATAGGGATAAAGAAGAGCATTTTGAGCCATTTGCATTTTTAGGCAATATAAGTTTGTTTCAAATATCCTGAATCACATCAAATAAGGTAGTTAGGAAAGCATTCAGGCACTCTGGAGGCCTCCTCTATCAGCTTATATAGGAAAACATAAGCTGGGATAATTTGTGTTTTAAATATGGTGAGTGTTAATGGGACCTTGGTGTCTCTCATAGTTTTTGAATAAGATTAATTCCAAAAGCAAAGATGAATCTTCATATGAAAGACACATACATTTCTAAACTATTGAATATTTATCACTTCACATAAAATTTGTAGGTGACAAGAGAATAGTGTATTCTGTAATGTAGCTGATTCTCTGTATATTAAATATCTATCCACTGAATTTGATTAATCAATATATTATGGATTTTGTCAATGATTTCCCATCAATAGCATGTCAAGATCTGTTTATTGATCCTCTGGGTCAGCTACCACTCTCACATTCAGGTTATCAATTACTGGGTAAGTGAATGAGAGGATAGGAATATCCACCATAATTTCCATCTAATGCTCTCATTGAAAGAAAGCAGCAATCTTGAAATAGCTGACTATTGACTTTAAAAGGCTGTAGCAGATCTCAAACCCAGGAAGATTCAGTTTGATTCAAACCTTGATTGTTTCCTAGAGCTTTACTTGTTAAAGGACTTGACACTCTATTTTGATAGGAAAGGATTCTAAGATTTTAAAATTCTGGAGGAACAAGACAAGGCTAAAATGAGTTCTCTCTTGCTTGGGTAAATGCCTTGAGACTCATTCCTTAGAGCCCTTAGACTTCATCTTGTTTGTAGTTTCAATCACAAACATTCCACTTCAAGAAAGGAGTGGCAAAGCAGTAACTTCTATAAAACTTTTAAAACTTCTTCCTATGTTTTATTACTTTCAATATATAATAATCTTAAAAATTTGAGGATTTACCCTTTTCACCAAATGGATACTGCAATGCTCATATTGCTATAAATGCTGATGGGAATGGCTGTAATGAACATCAAGTATTCAAGAGGGAAAGTGAGTAGAATAGAGTAACGTATTTAAAGATGTGAATAGCACTCTTCTATTGAATTTCTGATTTCATTTGCAACAAATAAACTCAAAACATTGAGAAGAGCCCTTTTCCAACTCCTACAAAAGGTATGAATAGTCATATCATCTAGTCAATAATTAAGTTTATTTTTAAAATTATTTTTACTTTTTTCAATGAACAAGAAATGATTTACTTTTTCTTTAATCTTTCCCAGTGGAGGCATAAAGACAATAAAAACAACTTTAAAAATATACACAATAAAGCAAAAAAAATCATTATGGGTCATTGAAAAAATATGTGACATTCTGTACCTGCAGTCCAACATTTCTCAGATGCTGCTGGAATCTTTCAGATCACCTATATTTAAAATCTACAACTGAAGTTTGTTCTAATTGACAGCCCAGGTAAATCAACAGGTATATTTTGAAAGGAGTGTCTAATGCAGGTTCTACAGAAAGTCTTCATGATATCTTAAACTTTAATAGTTAAAATTTTCACCAAGACTTTTTGATACTCTCTATATATCCCTGTATCAGAAAGGATTCAGATTATGAGAAAAGAAAAGTTATTAATCCTATATTAAGTTAAATAGCAACTGATCTGAAGAAAAGTAGTGAGATAATTACAGACAAGGAAAATACTGAGTTTGGTACAAATGCCCTGTATGGTAATCCTAGCTTTGCTACTTTTACTAATTACATGACTGGGCATCTTATGGGATCTCTTAAAGCCTCGGTTTTCTAACCTAAAACATGAGAGGAAGCTTGAGGATCTAAAAGGTTCCTTACAAATCTAAGACTACAAATTAATCCTAATACTAACTGATGCATATTGTATTTTTATTATACTAAAGAACTTTAATGTATACCATTGAATTTTAGTCTCACAAAAAATTATAAGGAAGATTCTAAATGTGATATAAGACTCTTTTTACAAATTAAGAAACTTTGGGGCTGAGCCAAGATGGTAAAGAAATCCATACACCCACCCTATCTCTACCAAATTACCCTCTAAAAAACTATAATATAAAACCTCATAATGAATTCTAGAGTAGCATTTTTGAATGAAATCATTTTTCTGGCTCAAACAACTTAAAAGGCCGACATGAAGTATCTATTGTATCAAGCTAAAAGTGGAGGGCAAAGCAACACTTCAAGGTAACCCCACCACAGAACAGGCTTTGTGGGTAGCTGGATCAACATCAAAGGCTTCTGGTGCTCTTGGCCACAGATATCAA
Organism: Gracilinanus agilis; assembly: GCF_016433145.1. NCBI lineage: Eukaryota > Metazoa > Chordata > Mammalia > Didelphimorphia > Didelphidae > Gracilinanus > Gracilinanus agilis. The sequence continues at coordinate 223,589,966 of NC_058132.1, forward strand.
GGGGGTGGACAACTGTTCAGAAGGACATTACACAGCTCCCTTTGCTGACTCTGGGTGCAAGACTCTTGTCTTATTGCCTTTACTTGGAATTAGATCACAGATCCAAAGTGGAAAAGAGTGAGTAAGGTTGTTCACATTCCACAGCACAGAACAAGCAGTATTAAACATACTTTTCCTTTTTTCATACCAACTTAGAAGAACTAAAACTTAAAGATCCCCAGAACTAGCTCTTAAAGGAACTGCACAAAGAATGTGAAGCTGGGAACGGTGATGAGATGATATCTAAAATAAAATAAAATAAGTGGGTGAGAAAGAGGAACGCATTAAGAGAAGGGAGAAGGGAGTAATAGAACAGGGCAAATTATCTCACATAGAATATCTCACATAAAAACTATCTCGCAAAAAATTACATGAAAGAGTTTTTAAAGTGGAGGGGAAGTTGGGGGAAATGGGGAGGGGAGCACTAAAACCTTATTTTCGTCAGTATTTGCTTAAAAAGGGAAGAACATACATTATTGTCGATAGAAACCTCTATCTTATCCTACAGGAAAGTGATAGGAAGGGAACAAAAGAATGGGGCCTTATAGAAAAGAGGGCAAATTAGGTGTGTGTGGTTGTCAGGAACTAAACACTTTTGAGGATAGATAGAAAAGAAAAGAAATATAAATGGGGTGGGAAGTAATACATGGTAATCATAATAGTGGGAAAAATCATTTACAAGTCTCTCTAAGAAAGGCTTCATTTCTCAAATACATAAAGAAATGAGTCAAATATATAAGAAGTCATTCCTCAACTGATAAATGGTCAAAAGATAACAGCAAGCAGTTCTCAGAGAAAGCAATTAAAGCTGTCTATAGTCGCAAAAAAGCTCTAAATCACTGTTAATTAGAGAAATGCAAATTAAAACAACTCTGACATACCACCTCACACCTATCATATTGGTTACTCTGACAGAAAAGGAAAATGGCACAACTCAAAGGGGATGTGGGAAAACTGAGACATTAATACACCATCAAGGGAGTTGTGAACCGATTCAAACATTCTGGTGAGCAATTTAGACTTATGCCCAAACGGCATAAGATATTCTATACCCTTTGACTCATCAATGCCAGGAGTAGATTGATATCCCAAAGAGATAGAAAAAGGGGAAAGACTTAGTGTACAAAAATATTTAAAGCAGCTCTTCTTGTAGAAGTGTGTAAATGGAATTAGCTCATCCTCATTCATTGTTTAGACTCTAGCCATCAGAAATAATGTCACCCCACACAACTTAGAATTAAGTGGGGAGGGGAAGATCTGTGACCCACATGTGATAATAAGTAACAAATCAAAAACAAGGCAGTCCAAAACAGTGTTGAGGCTGCCATTTGTCCACTTGAAATTGGAGGTGGATGCAGGAAGTGACGAAAGATGCTATCTTTTAAAGATGATGGTCACTTCCTGTGGAGTTTAGTTGGCGCTTTGAACTTGGTGTAGAAGGATCTCTGGCAAGACCTCAGACTGCTTCCCTCTGAATTGTCATGTGGGTAAGTTAGGCTGACTTCCTTTCTCCTCCCTTGGCGTTTCTGGAGGTTCTACCCTTAAGGAGGCCTCTTTTGTCTCTCTAATTGTAAAAGGCCTTGTGGCTAGAAGCCTTGTTTAATTAATCTCTGTGCCCCTCTGCTGGGTCTCTAAATTCTTACCTGGACGGACCTCTGGTCCAGGCCAGAGTTTCTCTCTCTCAATTTCCCTACCTTCAACCTTCCTAATTGTAAATAAACTTCCATAAAAGTCATCCTGACTTGGGTCTATTTTAATTTGAAGTCACGTTAATCAGATTTCTGGCTACCATACCTTAAATATCTAGTTTCCCCTCTTACAGAAGCAAAGAATTAAAAAGTTGAGGGGATATCCACCAACTGGGGAATGGATGAGTGATTTATACTATATATGTATACTATGTAATTGTAATGAAATACTATGGTGCTATAAGAAATGAAAAGCAGGAGGAGCTCAGAAAAACCTAGAAAGATTTACATGAACTGAAGCAGAATGAAATAATCAGGTAGAACCAAGAGAACATTGTACAATGACAAGAATACTTTAGAATTAACAACTGTGAAATCTCAGCAAGGCAGTGATCCAAAACTATTCCAAAGGGCTCAGGATAAAAAAAAGTCACCTGTTTCCAGAGAACGAACTGATGGAATCTGAATCCAGAAAAAGGCAAACATTTTAATTTTCTTTCTTATTTTTTTGAGTTGGAAAAAACATATCTTTCCTATGAAAGTCAAAATATGTGGTTCAAGCCAAATTTCACAATCCAAGGCTACAATGAAACTTCTAGAATTATTGTATTTTAAAATGCTAAATAATTATGGCATTTTTTGTGTTATTCAAATATTTATATTGTACCACAGTTCTTAGTTTTTCTTCCTTTTTTTACAAAGAACAATGAAATAAATGAGAAAATTTTGATTAAAAATTGAAAGCTGTGTTATTAAAAGTTATGCTACAGATTAAGCCTCTCATCCTTTTCAATTTTAGTAAAAAATAGTTTTGCATCTGGAAATGAAAATTCTATATTTCTGTGCATTTTATCCAAAATTTTCTGATAATGTTCCTTTCTCATCTGTAGGCCCACCAGATTTCATGTCATGTTTATCACTCCCCACAGAGAGATTTGCTCTCTCCCTTGTCCTCAATCACTGTGACTGCCATCTCAGTCTCATCACAATAGGGCCTTTGCTGAAATATGGTTGGATTTTTATAACATAGAAATTATGGCAGTCAATATGAAATATAAAAACAACCTTTTGGTTTACAAAACTTATACCTCAAGTAAAACAGGGATGCATCCATAATAGACTCAGCCACCATTTCCCTATACTTCCCTCTAACTGATATTTAATATTACAGCTTAAATTATATTCTAAGTACAGGTCTATAGCACCTTTTGAGTGAATGGACAAATTTTTAAAGATATGTTAAATTTTTACAAGCAATTTTTATCAATAGCTTTATGAAGTAGACAGTTAGGACTTATACCCCCCTTTTAAGAGATACTGCATGGTGTAGTATAAAGAGTATTAGGTAGAAGACCTGGGAACAAATTCTGCCTATTATTTGTTTACTACTTGTGTGACCCACACTAAGCTCCTGGGACTCATTTTCTTCAGCTCTAAAATAAGGAAAATGATGTTTTGGGTCCTTTATAGTACTAGCTTGATAATTAATGTGTATAATGAGAAAACTGAGACTCATAAATGGGGACTTAGCTGTGGTGTTCCAGTTAATAAGTGACAAAGATGGAATTTGCTTCAAACATATCATGAGAACGTTATATAAAGCTATAGAACTAATGTTTGAAGAATAACATGAGTGTTTACTTAAAGGTAAAGAATTGATAAATAGAAACATGAAAGACAGAGTACATATAATTATATACATTTTTTGCCAAATGATGCCTTCTCTAGTGCAGAAAGGGGAGAAAGAGGGATAACCTGGAGATTTTAATATATCTAACAAATAAATTAACAAAAGTTTATATATTGTAATATATAATAAAGAATATATATAAAATATACATGTATATATATTTATATACCATGGTGCTTCCAGCTTCTATCTAGCTACTCTTAAATTTGTAGTTCATGATCAAAATTCATTACATTGGTTTCACAAAGATTTTTTTTGCTAAATTTTTCATTATTCTTACTGTTCTCCATAGCTATATTTCTTCTATTTGTATAACACTTAACAAAGAAAATATACAATCACACTTTCATGTCTACCCCACTTTTAATTTCCTGGAAAAGACAATGCCCTACTATTATGATTTTTAATTAAATTATTTTTAAAAAATTAAGTTAACATATAAATGCACATTTTTTAAAGAGCAGTGCTACATCAAATCCGGCCTCAGACAGCTGTGTGACCCTGGGCAAATCACTTGACCCCCATTGCCTACCCTTACCAATCTTCCACCTGTAAGTCAATACACAGAAGTTAAGGGTTTAAAATTAAAAAAAAAAGTAGTGCTACATTGTATCAGTAAGCTAATCCAACCTTCATTCAACTGGTTGAACAAATATTTATCACGTACCTTCTCTTTACCAGACATCATATTAACCAATGGTAATTCAAAGACAAAAGAAAAACGGAGTTCTCCCCCACAACAAGCTTAAGGTATATTGGGAGGAAATGATATGTACAAAGTAAGTTCAAACAAAAAAATATACAAAATTTCTAAGGGGGAAGGCACTAGCATTTGAGAGATTTAGGTTAGACCTCAGGTAGGAGGTGGCACCTGTGATGAACCTTGAAGGAAACTAGGCATCTTATCATCAAGGGGTGAGCAGGGACTGCACTACATGTATCTGGGGCATTGGATACAAAGGCATAGAGCTGGAACATATAAAGTCATGTATTAGTAACAGAAGAATACCATTTTTGGCTGAACAATGATGCAGGAAAGTAGAGAAACATGTAATATTCATGAAAAGTAGACTAGAGCCAGATTGTTAAGGGATTACCAAGACAAACAGAAAAGTGTACAGAATTTTCTGAGCAGGGGAGTAATATGACCAGGTCTCTGTTTTTGACTGCTGTGTGGAGAACAATGGGAGAAAGAAGAGATGTTATTTAGGAGGCTATTGGAATAGTTTTAGTGAGAGTAAAGAAAGGTTAGCATTAAGGTAATGGATATATGATTTGCGAGACTCATTTCTTAAATGGAACTAAATTAATTTGCTTTTGTTTTAAAATCTTTTTAAATATTCCTTTTATAAACCCCCAATAGTTATTTCTTTGGAGATCAATCAATTTATTAAGCTTGTATAGTGTTCCAGACACTGTGATGTCCTGGAGATAGGTAAATTTCTTGTACATATTTTATGTAGCAAATCTCAGACTTATGTAACAAATTGCAGAGCAGGACTGGAAATTAGCTGATGATTAAAGATAAATAACAAGTCCATAAGGGAAGGAATGAATTATAAGAGGAAAAATAAAAGAAACATTGGCACTGTTGCTGGTTATATTAATGTAAACAGAGATCAATTAGACTGAAATCTCTTGGAGAGCAAGAAATATCTTTTAGCACAGTGTCTGGCACAAACTATGTGCTTATTAAATGTTGATTGATTAAATTCCTATTAGTATTATTAAGCATACAGAAGGTGCTTAATAAGTTCTTGTGGACTAACAATTCTCAATTCCAAAAGTCTTTGGGTAAAGTATGGGAAATGAAGTTGTAATTAGCAGTGTCAGAACTGTAAAATCAACAGAGAAGCTCAGGGCAAGACCACTGTGAAGGAAAACAGTAGATGTCCATGAGATGAAAATTTGTTTCACCTAACATCTTCACCCCAAACGGAATCTTTATGGCAGATTATGCTAGTTATAGTACCTCTTCATTTTACTACATGTAAGGATGCATTTGTGCAAAGGGGTTGGACAAAAGGAGCCAGAGAGAAGGCAGTTGCTGACAGTTGCTGACACTTGAGACCAGAGAGAATTCTGGGAGTTTTCTCAGAGGAAGACAGAGGAGGCAAGGGCTTTGGGCAGAGGACTGGGAGGAGAGAAGAGGAGGACATCCCAATTCAGATACAGTCCTGAGAGCTTCCTGAGGATCTTTCATTTGGAAATTGAAATCCTGATTCCATGATCAAAGCCGTTCCATCACATCTCACTCATCAAGACTTCAAAAGTCAAGTCAGCTAAGTTTGGACTCCATTTTGGGAGTGATCTCTTAGTCTCCTTCACCTTGCAGAGAGACCCTTTTTCATTGAAACCTTACAATTATAGGAAAGGACAGAAATAGAGAAACAGAAGAAGGAGAAAGGGGAAGAGCTTAGGTCTGCCAAGTGATGGACCCCATAGCAATAGTGAAGAGGGCACCCCAAAATCCCTCTGCCCTTTACCCCTTTCCCCATTCCCTGATTTGTGAATAATAAAAGCCATTCATCAGTCAGATAGCATTCCAGAGTGCCTGAGAGACAATGAGGGAGAGGGGAACCACAGCTTGGTCTGGCTGCCTCCATTTTGAAGCCAGACCAACCATTGTGAATTGAACTGATTGGGGGGAGATTTGTGTGGATCCCATCCTTATTCAGAGTCAGTTTTGGGTAGCACATACCTCGTCTTATAGGGAAGCCTCACCCCCAACTCCTGTGGGGTGGCAGGACCATCCAGGTCACCCAGTTTCAGGGTGACACCCCTTAAAGTCTCCCAGTGTATATTCGGCCCCAGGTAGCTGGAAAAGAGACTCACCATAGACTCTCTCTCTCTCTCTCTCTCTCTCTCTCTCTCTCTCTCTCTCTCTCTTCCATCAAACATTGGTTACTGGTTCCTTTTATTGTTACATACATTAGCATTACCTTGAGTTTCCTCAGAAGCTCACAAGAGACTTCCTTAGAACTGAAGATTCTAGTTTATGAGAAAAAAGTCAGAGAGATATCAACAAATTCTAGGATACAGGCTCTGTGTATTAGCTCCCAAATAAAGTCCTTGGACCCTTAAAACTTATAGTTGACTATAGTCTTGTGATGGTCCAATTTGATGTGAATAAAAATCTCTTTTACTTCAAGTATCTCTTTGCCAAGTATCTTTATTTCCCTGTCCAAAGTACTCTTTCCTAACTATTATATCCATATATATATATACATATATATATATATATATATGTATGTAATATTCCCCAATTAGAATATAAAGTCCCTACAGGCATGAACTGCTTTGATTGCTTGAATTTGTAGCTAGTGTCTACTACACTGCCTAGCACATAGTAAAAACTCACTAAATATTCATCCATCCATCTTTCCATTCACTTGTCCACTCAGTTATTCTTCTTGACAATTTACAAATAGCACAGCTGTACACGGATTGAATCAATTCCTTTTGAAGCTGAATTAACCCTATAAAAACAAAATCAAAGGAAACATAAGGCAACATGTAAATGGAGGAGAGTAAGCCTAGTCTATAGATCACAGGGCTCATCTTTTAAATGATAGTAAAGAATATTAGCATCCTTTTCAGCAGTTTCCAAGAAAATCCATTGGAACATTTTTCAGGTCTTAGTCAATCAGGACTTCCCTTCCTACGTTTAATAATCATTAGAAATTGCATAGCTGTCTAATATTTGTAAGCAACATTATAAATCGACTAAGTTGATTTACCCAAGTGGCCATCAGCCATGCTAATTGTAATGTCCAGAGGCCATCCAAACATATTTTGAGTGGCTAATTATTGTTCAGTCATTCCAGTCATGTCCAACTTTTCATGATCCCATTTAGGATTTTCTTAATAAAGATGCTACTGTGGTTTGCCATTTAATTCTCTAGTTTATTTTACAGATGAGGAAACTGAAGGAAACATGGTTAAGTGATTTGTCCAGAGTCACAGTGCTAAATGTATAAATAAAATATCTGAGGGTAGATTTGAAATCAGATCTTCCTGACTCCAGGCCCAGCTCTCTATCCACTGTGTCATCGAGCATCTACATTATTATAAGATAATGCTTGAGCTGGCAATGACGACTCATCTTGGTATTAGGATATATAGTATATGAATCCAAGGATGTTCATCATCATCATCATCATTATTGTTATTATTATTATTATTATTATTATATTTGGACATTCCATTGTAGTAGTATGATATTTGAAAGTGATGCCTCTCCTTCACTTCATCCTAAGTTCCCAGATCCTCCCACTCCACTGGGTTCTAAGCTAATTTCTTATGTGGACAAGCTGTTTTCAAGATTTGAAAGAAAAACAAGTGTTTGAGTCCATTTAAAAGCATGATATTATAGGTGGGTAAGTGAGGATCTTTTTGAGCCTAATAATAAGGATTCATTCACTCTACCATCCATTCCTCACAGACATGGAGAAAGGGTAAGACCACATGAATATCCATCATTGTGTCTCTACATGATGAGCCCTTGCCACGTGAGTATCAGATGTCACTGCCTTCATGGCTTTCAAAGGTTACCAGTCCTTTGTCACACCTAGATTACTATAATGTCTTACCCAGTAAGGCATGCGTGTGAATGGAAAGGAAGGAGAGTAAAAGAGACAAGTGAATGAATAGATGTATTAGAACTCCACAACAAAGTCTTTCTATCTCAGGCCCCACAGACTGAAAATGCACAGACTAACTAGAGACCCCAAAAGCAAGAATATTATATAAAACCGAAAGCTACTGCATGATTCAAAGATGATTTGTCTTCCCCTAGAAACCTATTAGTCTCTATCGACTGAGTGTTTCTGTCCTGCACACTAGCAAAATGAATACACCTTTATTGCCACTTATTTAGGTACAAAACTTAATAGCTCTGGTCTTTTCCCTAGACATATGATCCTACTTCTATAGAAAAATGTCTTAACTGTTGTTATAAATTAATTTATGCCCTCAGGCATAATAGAAGGTCCTCAGTTTCAGAAGAAGCATTTAAAAATAATGCTTTTATATCTTTTGCAAAACTAAAAAATTATTATTTACTCTTAATCTTTGCCCTCTAATAAAATATTTTCATTATAAATCCCTTCTTGAGTTTATTTACAAGTGAAAGGTATTTGTCTGCAAATGAATTTCTATATCATTTTGTTGTTTATTCATTTTTCAGTCATTTTTTCAGGCTGACTCTTCATGACCCTACTTGGGGTTTTTAATTTTTTTCGGTAAAGATAGTAAAGTGGTTTGCCATTTTCCTTTCCAGCTCATTTTACAGATGAGCAACTAAGGCAAACAGGGTCAGGTGATTTGCCCAAGGTCACATAATTAGGAAGTACCTGAGCCCAGATTTGACCTTAGGACCTACTGTTTCTAGGCTTAGTACTGTACCATGTGGCCACACTAATTTATTATAGTATCTCAAAATACAAATGAACCTCTGGGATTCTCTAGTTCATTCCCACCTAAACAAATCGCCTCAGTACCAAAATCTGGCTGCTAAGTTCAGTGTATAGCAATGGAAAAATGATGAAAGTCATGTTCTCATTTTCTCTAAGATCAGAATGAAAGCCATACACTTTCTTCAGATGAAAAAAGAATCATCCCTTCTCAGCCTGGTAACATTGATTCCCATTTCTGCTTTTATATGGTCTTGATTTTATTTTTATCTTTAACTTTCATTTTATATTAGGTTTAATTTCATAAACTATCTTAAAATCAATTTTGAAATAAATTCTAAATAAATACAATGAAATCAACTGATTTAGAAAGTTAGAATCTCTGCTAATGTGTTTTTTTAAGGAAATAAACAAATATCCGTCAATTATGCATTAAATGTGTGCTTTTTGTTTCAACATGAAGTTGTTAGTACTCTGAAATAGATTGAAATGATGGTAATAATTTTATTACTTTTTTGTTATCTTGGGTTGAAAAAAGTCTACCAAAAAAATTTACAGTTAATGAAATACTCAAGAATTTCTATGAACTCTTCGATTTGATGTCATCTTCCCTGAAGAATATCTGAACCCATTTATGCTTCTTCATATTGTGCATTTCTTATCCATATAGTCCCACAATTCGACAAAAGCAATCTTCTCAAAATGTTGAAATATTTCCTTGCCTTATTCTGACCTTGCCAGAAGAACCAGAAAAGAACATGGACAATCCACTGGTTATCCATTGTTTCCGCTATCTTGCCATGATGTTTTTTTTCAGTCATACAATTCTGATCACATCCTTCAACTTGGTTCCTCTTCATAGTTCCTTATATTTCATGTTTGAGCTTGCTCAAAACTACCATTGCCTCTCCTATATCCCCATATAGCACTAATATGTAATTCTTCAAAGATTGTAGTGTAAACACAGATTATATAATAATACCTGTTAAATATCCATATTTTCACAAAACAGAAATTTGGTCTTAGGAGAAGTTTGGGGTTAATACAGGAAACTTGCAATTTTTTTTAAAGACAATTCAATAAAATCTCCCATTTAATTTTGGCCCAAATCTGCTTACTTAATATATAGCCAAACCTCTTTTTCTCCCTCTGTCTAGCAGATTGTATATTTTTCATTGCTGTGACTATAGCATGAATGGTTAACAAAAATTTGTAGAGGAAAATGCAGAAAAATATATTATTTTAATTCTACTAAACTGAAAAGCTTGAGCATGAAAAAAATTTCTTGAATATGATGGGAGAGGAAGTCCAGAACTTGGAAAAATCTATGTAACAAATATCTTTCATAAATCTCTGATACCAACTATGTTTACACAACTTGAGGAAATATTTAGAACTTAAAGAAATATATAAAACAGAAATAATTTATCCAACATAATGGTCAAGGGGTATGAATTAACAGTTGCTAAAATGTCTTCGAATTACTAACAAATATAAGAAAAAAGGTATCAAATAATACCAAAAATTCAATCATGGGAATTTTTGTCACAGCAAAAACTGAAAAAAAGTACATATTTATCATTAGAAAATTACTAAACAAGGACATAAATGTAATTAATTATTCCTGTGCTATAATAAATTATGAATATCATAAATACAAAGAATCACATGAAGACATATGAACTGATATAAAATGAAATAAGTAGAGCAATGAGAATAATATACATAATGATTTAAATAATTTAAATGGAAAGAACAACAAAAAAACAACTGAATCTGAATGGTACAAAATTGTAATTTTTAGTATTAACCTTAAAAAAACACATGAGAAAACACTCCCCAGAATTCTTTGTAGATGCAGGAGATCAAGAATGTGGAATACTGCACATAATCTCAGATTTTTCAATATATTGACTAGTTATTGAACTATCTGTATTTTTTAAATTATTAAATTAAAATTTTAAATTATTAATTAAAATAAATGGATCATTGGAAGGGGTTAAAAAGAAAAAAGAGTGGAATTCATTAATAGTATAAAACAATAGATTCAATAAAATTTATGTTAAAATGAAAAAGGCCTACAACAAATAGAACCTTCTGCACTAAACTTTTAATGATCTTAAACCTAATGGCATCAGTATTCTCCTTTCCCCCCAGTCACTGTTTTCATTTTCTATTCTCTCTCTCTCTCTCTCTCTCTCTCTCTCTCNTTTCACATAGCTTATGCTGAGAGAGGTGTGACTTTTCAGGGCATGGAGCATTTAGTTCAGTTGGACAGAGATACACAGGATGAGATAATGAAAGGAAAGAGAAACAGTGGACTAGATCTTTCAACACCATGAACCATGTATAGAAGCAGTCCAGTTATTTTCCTTGACTTCTGAGGACTTGCAACTCTAGAGAAAACCTACCCTGGACAAAACTGTTCTCTCTATTCTAGTTTGAACTGATACTTTTTCTTGCTCCCATGTGGAGCTCATTTATTTTGCTGTATTCTTTTGTATATGTCAAACTGAAGAACTTTTCAGATCTCTATTAAGGTTTATTCTCTTTAAAAAATATTAATAGTGACAGGCTAAAATGTCATTTCCAATTCTCCAGTGTGTGTATATATATATATATATATGCATATATATATAATTTAAACATATATATACACATAAACATGCCTATATATAATACACATATTGAAATACATTTTTTCCATTTTAAATTTTTATCTACACACTAACACAGTGCTCAGCACATTGCAGATGCTTAATGCTTATTAAATGATTACAAATCAATACTGAGGGAAGGATTTTTTTTATATTCCGTCAAACATTTTATTCAGTATGAAGAAAGTCTCAGGTTTTTTCTCAGATATCTTTAATATCTTTTCTTCTTTCATGTTTTTAAAAATCATCCTTTCAATCTGCATTCAATTTTATTTACTCCAGCATGGATCACTGCTGTTTCCTATCTTTTTAGTACTGTTTAACCTGCCTTTTAAGTATATCTGGCACTATGGTATTGAAATGTGATTGCTGTATCTTCTTTAATGGTGAAAATACACACACACACACACACACACAATTTTCTGGATCTTTTTCTTTTCATCTTTCACTTATTCTTCAGTTTTTATCATTATTTATATCATTATTATGGTTCTTATTATCTTCTCATAAATGTCCTTATGATTCCTTTACTTAATTGAATCTCTTAGATTTCTTTATGTGTTTCTCACCCCCTCCGAAACTTCTCTCTCTTACAAGAATTTATATTTATCACAATCTTTCATCATATCCTATGATATCTTATAAATGTTACTAACTAGTGATGCCTTTGTATGTCATATCTGACTGATTAGTAATTAAAGTAATAAGCTAAATTATTTTTAGACTCTTTTGGTAGTTTTGTTCAGGAAATTTTTCATAACAGATCAAATTGTATATAAAATATTTATAGACTATTTCTATGTCTATCTGTATCCCTCTATCATCATTAGCAATTGTTTATGTGTATCAAAATAGGATTTTTAAAATTGAATGCCATTTCTTTCCCACATTTTTATCATTTTTGCACATTGTAGTAATTTTTACATTCATTTTGAGTTTTAAATTCTCTCTCCATTTAGCTTCTCCACCAACCACTGAGAAAGTAAGCAATATGATACTGAATATACATATAAAATCATATGTAATGTACTTCCATATCACCCTTATTTTAAATAGAGAAAAAATAATGAAAGTTAAAAACACATGCTTCAGTCTACACACAAAGTTCATCAGTTTTCTCTGTGTGTGGATAGCATTTTTCATCATAATTCCTTTGGAATTGTTGTGGATAATTGTATTAATTAGCATAGATAAGTCCATCATAGTTGATTATTGTTACCACTAGGTCTATATCCTAAAGAGATAAAAGAAAAGGAAAATAACCTATAAACTCAAAAATATACATAGCATCTTTTCTTGTAACAAGAATTAGAAATTAAGGTTATGCCCACAATTGGGGAATGGCTAAACAAGTTACGACACATGCTTTGATAAATGATGAGGGAGATAATTTTAGAAAAACATAATGAAGACATATAAACTGATGCAAAGTCAAGTGAGTTATAAAGTAATTTTGATGTTTGCTGTAACAAGTTAGTGTTCTACCTATGTAGTGACATCTAATTCACGTTTTATTCTCACATCATTTTCAATGTTAAAATATATGTTATGATAAATTCATGTTGAACATATTAATTTTCATGTTTCTAATTTTTCAAGTCCCTGCCATTTACAGAGTCATCTTATTCTTTTCTCAAAGAGACTACACCTTAAATATTGCCTTTAGACTTCTTTGGCTCTTCTTATTTCTTATTCTTCATGCGACAGGAAAAAACCCACTCGCTCTGCAGGCATAGTATTTCAATTCAAATCCACTCTGTTATTTGCTACCTGTGAGCATCCCTGAATTTTATTTTTATCTTCTGTAAAATGAGAATGTCCTGGCCTATGACCAATATTTTTCAATATATTTCTTGCATTTTCACTTTTAAATTGAAGTCAATGTGTACCAAATTAAATCAACATTTAATTTAAGGTCCTTTAAAAATCAAAAACAAAAAAATCCTTGCCTTCTGTTTTAGAATTGATACTAATTATCAGTTCTAAGCCGGAAGAGAGGTAAGGGCTAGGTAATTGGGATTAAGTGATTTGCCCAAGGTCATACAACTGGGAAGTGTTTGAGGCCAGATTGGAACTTTGAACCTCATATCTTCAAATCTGTCTATCCACTGAACCATCTACCTGTCCCTACAGTGTGTTCTTAAGATAATTTCTGTGGCTCTTAATTTCATGTAATATATATGTTGATGCAAAAGCTGCAATTATTTTTATGGTGTAGTCTATTTGCATATATAAACCAAAAATAATGAAAAACAAGATGACAAAAATATGTCATTAAATGATAGGTTGCCTTTATACACATGTTAAAATGGAATTCTGACCTTATCTATTTCCAGAGCCATTGTCAGACTTAATCAAATTGATTTTTTTCCATCTTGAACTTGATAGCCTTTGAATGTCAAATTCAACATGTCAGAAACAGAACTCAATCTTTCCCCTAATATCTCCCTTCTTTTGAATTTAACTATTAGTGTGAAGTATACCACTGTACTTTCAATCATCCAGATTTGCAACCTGAGTGTCATTCCAGAAAGAATAGGTAGGCCAGTCCTTAGAAAACATATGTCAAAACTATTGTCAATGCCATATTCTAAGAGTTTCACAGTGAGCCAATATTTGTCAGAGTATCTAGTATTCCTAGTGTATTCTTAAAAGATCTTAAGGTCACCTTTTTTGCATGATGAGTCACCAAGATAGAATTTTATAGAAGAAATAGTTAATTTTCTGCTTTATGGATTTTATGTATACCTATAAATGCATGTATATGTGCATAAACTATATGTATATATTTCAATGCATGCAACATATTCACAATAGATTCCTTATGTGCATGCTTGATATTATATATACATTTTATGTATATATGTTTTATGTAATTCATTTCATATGAATATATTTTATATTATATAAATACATTCCATATATATGTGTCTGCTATTACAAACATCCATTGAAGTATTACTTGATACTCCATCATGGTTTACATTTAACTTTATGCTATATTTACATAGAACAAATTAGGACAGGCTCTACAAAATTATGGAAGGGTGTAAGTAAAGGTCCATTGACTGTGTAATTATTATCTGAGGACTAACCTAGGTAAATTTAGTTGTAGATCAAGTGATCTTTGTTGTTTGTTTATTGGTGAGTTGGTTGATTGTGTTTTGTCTAGACCAAGTTATGAAATGACTTGTCTACTAAGTCTACTAGGTCTCTATTTCTCCTAAGGTATAGGGAAGGAAAGAAAAAAGACACCAAATTTGTACCAGGCACTATGTTAAGTATGTTAGACATATTATCTCATCTGATCCTCACATTAACTCTGAGGGGTAAGTACTATTAATATCCCCATTTTCCAGGTGAGGAAACTGAATCAAACAGAGATTAAATAACTTGCCTAGAGTCACTACAATTTTTTTTAAAGTGAAACTTGTTCATCTTCCTGATTCCAGATCCAACACTCTATCCAAAGCATTGGCTTTTTGCCACTTAAATTAGTAAGTGTTATAATAGCTAGAAAATGTATCATCAGTAACCACTTCTAACAGCCACAAAACAAATCTTATCTCCTCTGAATCCCCTCCCTGCAAAGAAAGAAAATTAGGATTCTAGCAGAGTCCCAGACTGATGACTAGGAAGTAGAAACATTGAATCTTCAGATAAGAAAATCTCTACTGTTTTACATTATAGAACAATAGAGATACAGTTGGATTAGTGTTTAAAAATATATGGGCTTTATGGAATCTGAAAACCCAGTATCAGCAGGAGAAAGGAGACGACCTGGTGTTAAAAAGCATGTCTATCTTAGTAAGTGATGTCTGACTTAACAGTAAGGGAGGAGAGATCTCTAGAAGGTACAATAAGCCACACTTTTATCTCTTCCTTTGCATCATCCTAACCTCATTCCTACCTAGAAATTATTTAATATCCTACAGAAAAGCATGTTGTGCCCCAAATCTTCCAGGAGATTTTCTTCAGAGAAAATTCTTTCCAAGCAATTTATTATTATAGGTAGAGATGAAGACTCTTTACATTTTACATTTATAGTTCTATTTCTCTTTTTTTGACTGTTTAATAATATTTATTTTTTAGAAAAGTTAACATGGTTACATGATTCATTCTCCTACCCTCCCCTTCATCATCACCTCCGACCTCCCCCCCCCATAGCCAATACGCATTTCCACTGGTTTTAACATGTGCCATTGATCACAACCCACTTCCAAACTGTTGATAGTTGCATTGGTGTGGTAGCTTCGAGTCTATATCCCCAATCACGTCAGCCTCAACCCATGTGTTCAAGTAGTTGTCCTTCCTCTGTGTTTCCACTCCTGCAGTTCTTCCTCTGAATGTGGGCAGTGTTCTTTACCATAAGTCCCTCAGAATTGTCCTGGGTCATTGCATTGCTGCTAGTACAGAAGTCCATTACATTCTATTTTACCACAGTGTATCGGTCTCTGTGTACAATGTTCTTCTGGTTCTGCTCCTTTCACTCTGCATCAATTCCTGGAGGTCTTTCCAGTTCACATGGAATTCCTCCAGTTTATTATTCCTTTGAGCTCAATAGTATTCCATCACCAGCATATACCACAATTTGTTAAGCCATTCCCCAATTGAAGGGCATACCCTCATTTTCCAGTTTTTTGCCACCACAAAAAGCACAGCTATAAATATTTTCATGCAAGTCTGTTTATCTATGATCTCTTTGGGGTATCTATTTTTATTCACATTAATGATCTTTGTAGTAACTTCAGGTACATAAAGTTTGCTCAGATGCAATTCTGACTTCCTTGATACTTCTACAGAGGAAGAGGAGGAAGAGAAAGAAAGCAGGAAGAGAAGGAAGAAGAGGAAGAAAGAAGAAGAAGAAGGAGAAGGAGGAGAAGAAGAAGAAGAAGAAGAAGAAGAAGAAGAAGAAGAAGAAGAAGAAGAAGAAGAAGAAGAAGAAAGAAGAAGAAGAAAGAAGAAGAAGAAAGAAGAAGAAGAAGAAACAACAACAACAACAACAAGAAACTAGTGCTTACTATATTACTACACTGCCTTTCTGTGGCATAGTTGATAGAGTGCCAGTCCTGGAATCAGAAAGATCTGAGTTTAAAATCTGGCCTCAGATTTCACTAGCCACTTGGCAAGTTATTTAAGTCTGTTTCAGTTTCTGCATCTGTAAAATAAGTTGGAAAAGGATATAGCAAAAACTCTAGTATCTTTACCAAGAAAACTCTAGATGGGGTCATGAAGTGTTGGCTATGACTAAAATGATGGAACAACAAAAATAAGTACTTTGTGACAGGGACTATGCTGAGTATTTTATAATGATTATCTTGATTGATATTTTAAAAAAAACTTGGGAAGTAGCTGTTATTATCTCTATTTTATAAATAAGGAAACTGAAGCTAATAGAGGTTAAAGTGACTTGTCTAAGCCACACAGGTATTAAATAACAGACTGCATTTGAACTAGTGTCTTCCTGACTCCAAGTTCTGAGTTTTATCCACTGTCCCATGTAGTTGCCTCACAGTAACCAAGAATATATGCTCTTCAATGTCCTGGGTTTCTCTACATTATTCTAGAAGATAATCATGGGATGAGAGTAGAAATAATGAAGGGGTATATGTTAGTTTAAAATAAGGGAAGTCTTCTAATAATTAGTTATCAAAAACATGCAATGAACTATCTTATGAAGTTGTGAAATCTCAGTCACTAAAAGTATTCAATCATAGTCTGGATAGCTATCTGCCAGAAATATTGTAGAATGCCTTCCTATTCTAAACAGATTGGCCTAGCTAATCTTAAAAGGCCTTTCAAAATTTATAGCAATTTGTTTCTGCTGTCCAAAACTTGTATCATGACAACCATTTACTTCCCTTGCCATGTCCATATTTTTTCTTCTTAGGCTTCTCCACAATTTTGCCACACACTCTCTAACAGATTTTAGCACCTTCTGGTTGTAGCATCTCAGGAAGAGACCTTACTGACATGAGTATGCTGGACCCAGGTCCAGAGTTTATAATTAACATTTCTAACAGCAACATGGTTTGGTTTAGTGCTTTCTTGATTATCTAGACTTAAGAAAATGATGAAGAAAATATCAGTTCACCAAATTGAATTTAAAAGTGTATTCCATGGATATTTTTGTAAGGAATACCATTATTAAACATTTAATAGCATACTCCCAGACTTTAAAGTTTACCTAGACCACCTAGGGCTTAAACAAAAATCTTCTGTACAATATGCTTGATATGTTGATCTTCAGCCTTTGCTTAAAGACCTTCACTGAGGGAGAACTGAATTACATCCTGAGCTAGCCAATTTCATGTTGGAATAGCTATCTTCAGAAATATTTTGAAGTATATTATGTAGATCATACATGCTTATGAATAATTTGAACTAGATTCTGGTAAAATCAAAATAAAGCCTAATTATGCCCTCTATAGTTTCCACCCATCAATAACTAATTCTGCTTTCTGGGGCCAATAAAGTAAGCTTAGTAATGCAGACATAATAACACTGGCTCGAATGAAAAGTTATTCTCTAGTGCCCATATTTTCTTCTCTGCTTTCTACATACTTTCATGCCAAGGTAGTGAAAGACACCAAGTATAAAAGGGGGCCCATGTGTAGTAAAGAAGGCAATCATTGCATGGCTGGAGATGAGGCAGAATAGCTTCTTCTGTCCCAACTCTTCTCCAAACAAGACTTCAATTCCTGACAGGAAGGGAATCAAGAAGTTAAGGTTGGAAGCCACTCTTCTCTCCTCAGAAATATATCTTCTGTCTGTCTGTCTATCTATCTATCTATCATCTATCTATCTATCTATCTATCTATCTATCTATCTATCTATCTATCTATCTATCTATCTATCTNTATCTATCTATCTATCTATCTATCTATCTATCTATCTATCTATCTATCTATCTATCTTATCTGGTAAAATATTGTTTATCTAGAGGATATAATCAAGTTCAAACTCACGTTTGATTATTTGTGATTTCTAGGTAGAAAGAGGGAAACTCAAGCTCTATATCCAAGGCCTGAACCCTTTCCCCAAAAATAGCAATTCCACAATCAATACATAGTGGACCGCAAAAAAAATTCATTAATTCAAATCACAGTAAAACAGAAATCAGAGAATATATATAAAATAAAGAATGATGAAGCTCTTCCAGTGGGAGTTTCCTGGATCTCACCGAGGAGAAATCTCCCTAAATTTTCCAGAGAATCAAATTGTGTATAGAGATATAGTGTATACTCTCAAAAGGGACTGGTTCTTGAAGAGTCCCAAAAGTGGACTGACAAAGGCTGGAGCTTTCTTGTCTCTTGCCAGCTCTACTCCCCCCTCATTCAGGACAGAGTAGTCATCTCTACCAATAAGGAGTAGAGTCCTATACCAATGGGCTTTGGGACAGAAATTACACTATTTTTATATTCCCCTATTTTCTATCTATTTCTCCACCTTGATCACTCCTGAGCAAATCTACTCATGACACTGTAGTGCCTTGGTTCAGAAGGAAGTTGCTACATTCTGTGAGTATGGAGATGTACACCGGTGCTCATATTTGCAGTAGTGCCAGTCACTAAATTAAGTCATGAACTCTTTCCACACCATTTCACCTCTTTCTGCAAACATTTAGGAATCCACTCTTTCAAAAAGACTTGTTGTGAATGCTGGTTAGAGGGATTTGTAAGCCATGGTGACAAAACAAATACTACTTATAGGTGCTAATGATGCATTCTGAAATTGTCTTCAGTGAGAAGGGCAAGTAGCAAATCCAAAACTACATGCAGAAAGATGTTTAATAAATGTTCATTTGATAAAAAAAGAGCAACTCAAGTATGGGGGATATTTGGAATTTAGAAACAGAAGTGAATTTTAAAGCTATTAAGTTTAATTGTCTCTCCACCGTACAAATAAGAAAACTGGAACTTAAAGAGGTTAAAAAATTTGAATCCAGGCTACTGGTTACTGGCTACAAATTCAGCATACCTTTTTTTGGTAACTGTTTATAAATGTCCTTGTTGATTAGCGAAAAGCTTTGAACCTGAGTGTTTCATGATATTGGGAAAGAAATCTTAAGTCTGGAAAAATGGGATATATTGTTTGTAGACTTATGGAGGGATGGTGGAGGTCCTCACATCTTCAAATTTATTTCCATTCAGAGCTTGTACTCCTCCTCCCAACTATGTCAAAAGTGGCCCAGGGGAAAAAAGAGGATGTGTTCATGAGGTCCTATTTCTGTTCTAGGGAAAGAGTAATTTTGGAGAAAACAAAATATGACTTTTTTTGCTTGTTAACTCTATTAAAGTTTTGAAATTTCTGTTTGACTTATTCTTCTGAAATTCTCCATCAGCATATTGATGAGATCCATCCAAACAACATTTTGGAGAATTTTAGATTAAAATAAAACAAAGAAAAGAAATTAAAATTCTATTTATTCCTATTAAAATTGTAGCTTACTCTTAAAGTGTCCTTGGCATTTACCTCTCAGGTCATTCCACTTTGAAGCTGACCTTTGTGAAAGTCAACATCTGTTTATGGAGAAACTGACATCAGTAAATCTTTCTGTTGTTATTGTAGTATCAGCTAAAGCTAATTCTCTGCTGAGATGGGAAAATATGATTCAGACAATGAAAAACATATGTTATGGGGAGACAGGTTGCCATCAAACAGCATCAACAATTTAAATGATTAAAGCGTTTCTATAAACAACCCTTAGCATGGCAGTAATGGATGAACTGCAACTTACTACACATTGATTTTTTAACAGTTGTTGATTTCATGATACTTTATGAGGAATTTAAAATAAATTTGTCTCTTAATTTATTATACTTAAAACAGAAAAAAAATATTGTCTTTCTAATAGCATTTTAAAGAAGGTAAGTTATCTGATAGAGAGCTTGGTGAATACAACAATTCTTTTTTTATTCTTTCTACAATAATTTGGATTGCAGCCTCCCTCTCACAAATGAAGCATTTATCAGGTTGCTACCAACTTGCCACCTGTCAGCATGATTATAATAACATACCAAAGAAAGTCTCCATTAAAAAATTTTTCATACTACAATAATTCAACTATATTATATATAATTCACCCAAAAAGAGTCCACATGAAGAATTCTCTAGTATCACTCATACTCCCTGAATGTGGACTGACTTTTAGCCTGGGATCACACAAAGGAAAATCAGAGTTCTTATCTCCCAGTAGCTTCATCTACCATTGTATCCTGCTTGTAGCTACTTATAAATCCCTCTGAAGTATACTATAAGGATTTTAAAAGTAGCTCTCTGCTGCCACTGACTGGAGCAGCTTCTAATGTCATCCTCTTATGAGGGTCCTCAGGTGGTCATTAGATAAATAACTACTCTCTATAAGCATCCTTGGCATTAGGAAGGGCGAATCTAAGGAGTAGCCTCCATGTCATGCTGAGATTTCAGCTTTCTATGGCAGAGCTCATAGCACTAGTACTAACAGGGTACAAAAAGGCCATGGATTTACCCTTAATAACAGTGGTTCAGATGAAAGGAAAATCTTAGTGACCCTTGAGACCAATGACAAAACCATTATCCTTCTGACTTTTTGCCTAAAAACTTCCCTTTCTCAAGTATCTCTATTCAAGGGGTCCCTACCCTTTTTGGTGTCCTGGACTCCTTTGGCAATCTAGTGAATTTGTATAGGAATACAAAGTAAATCAACTCTGCTTAAATGCAGTTATTAAAATATTATTAAATTAAAATTTAGTAATATATGTGCTTGTTTAGTAGCACATTAAATGATAATTCAATCTATTTAAAAATATAGGCAAGTTATTTTTTAAAAATATAAATCAATGAGAAAACTGTTATTCATAATTGAAGGAAATATTCAATTTTATTTAGAGGTCAGTGAAACTAAAGATGCAATATTTTTACCATCAAAATTCACAGACACTGATAGCTATCCATGGTCCCCAGACATTTCATAAGGAACCCCTGGTACACTAATATCCCCATCACAGACTACATGAACAAGTAGGATAAGTAAAACTTGTTATTTTCTGTGAGAACCAAGACTTAACACTTTTAATGATCTCAGCTGCTTGTCTCTTAATACTCCTGAAGTTAGAAATTCAATTTAATTAAGCAATCAATAATTAAGCACCTACTATGAGCAAGTCATTGTTTTTTGATGAAAAATTAAATTTTGGCTGACAAAGTATTCCAGTTGTTTCTTGATTTATTTTCCTTAGCACTGGGTAGGAATATTCAAATTATGCAAATCAACTAGCTATCTGTTCAAGTTATTAGTCCCATCCAGATAGAGGCTGTGTCCTTAAGAGCTCTTAGAGTATGCCTATCCTCACACTACTGCTTTTCTATTAATTGTCTGGGAGAACAGAAAAGAAAACAGTAAAAACAGGATCTATAGAACCCTTTACTTACATAAGCATTTTTAATGAGGAAAAAATTAATGTCCTGATTTCAGATCTGTTTGACCATATGCTTATTTTGAATAACATATAATCTTTCTTTCCTTCCTTCCTTCCTTCCTTCCTTCCTTCCTTCCTTCCTTCCTTCCTTCCTTCCTTCCTTCTTTCCTTCCTTCCTTCCTTCTTTTTCTTCACCAGCTGGAAAATAACAGAATTTCTGTATAAGGTTGTCTGATTTTTCCCGAAAGTAGGACTTCAGGTGTAAGCTTGAAAAGAAGCATAATAGCTAATTAGACTCAGCCTGCATGCTTTGTTTGATAATTATACCCATACAAAGACTCCTTGAAGTAAAAAAGACAATTGGGTTTATTGCCTCTGAAACTTCACAACTCAATCAATAACTTCAGCCTGATATTCTCTTTGAACTGCTCCAAAAGGAGGAATTACTGATAGGCTAAATGTTACATTTACATTTATTATTCTTTGACACCAATAACATGCAAAGCAGTTGAAGATTAAAGTTAAAAGTATTTGAAGTTAGATCTTGGGAAATGAAGTTCAAGCAATAAAAAAGTATCTAGGCAATTGGACTGGAAGTAAGATACTGAATTTTAAAATTTTATCCTTTTTGCAGAAGAATTCTCTTCAAGAATCATTTATTAAGCTCTCCACTGTGTTCAGGAACTTTATACAAAATTGTTTTGTTTTGTCTTGTTTTTAAAAGTCTCTGCCCTCAAGGGGCTTACATTATACTGGGCAATATAATACATAAAAATTAAATACATGTGAAAATTATTTGGAGTGAGAGTTTTAATAGCTAGAGAGATAAGGAAAGTTTTCATTTAGGAATTTGCTTGAACCTTGATAGAAGTCAGAGATTTAAAGACAAAGAAGTAAGGAGAAAGAGAATTTTTGATAAAGGTAGAAAGATATGAAAAAGCTTGGAAGTGGAAGGTTTAGATGTCATAAATACTATGTAAAATTATATGGCTGGGATGTCAATACTATAACATAGAAGAGTGTAAAAAACTAAGATGGTCAGTAAGTAAGGTCTGGGAAAATACTGTCTACTGGCCATATCTAGCAAATTTATTTAAAAATGTAAAAAATAAATATCTTACATTTTACAAAAATATGCAGCAGGATGGATTTGGAACTTGGACAGTATTTTTTGGACCCCTGGTCCCCAGTGCTATTTCTATTTAGCAAAATATTTAAGCAAAATTCAAGCTTCATTATTAAGGTAATTTTTTTGGCTTTGGAAATTTTATAAAAAGTTATGCTTACTTAGGCCTAAGAAATATCATATTAGATTATCAAATTTTCTACAGTATTAAATGAGTACCTATCCACCCCAACATAGAAAATGTTGACCAGTATTTTTAATCACCATATAGCTGCCAGTCATTCAAAGATATTTTTGACAACTGATATGCTTCTTCACATTATCTTTCTCCTTATCTCCAACCTTTAAAGTTAATGGAACTTTATTATTCTGAGTAAGTCATTCAATTTGACTGTGTCTCTCTTTTCCTCTTCCATAAAATGGAGTTGATATTTATACTATACATGTCATAGAACTATGAAGAATTCCTATAGAAAACTGTAATGTGATGTATTACTGTGTCATTGTTAATGTTATCCACATGATCCCTTTCTTTTGAGAATTGAACAGTTTAGAAAATGTCTATTTCCAGAGCTGGAGATAAATATTATTTCAGGGGGACAGTAGAGTTCATACTTCTCCAACAAAGTCAATATTCACAACAAAACCCAGCTGGAAGCTGTATGAAATAAAGTTATTGAAAAATGTTAGACTACAATAACTGCAAACCAGTGCTACCAAGCTATACAGAGATAACCTCTTTAGTAAAAGAAACCTTGGCAATTGGGCTGAGATTGATTTTATCAAATGGATTCACACAATGCACTATCTGTAGGGATTGTTCAGAGCCCCAGTGCAAACACTATTGATGAAGTATGTGGTGTGTGTGTGTGTGTGTGTGTGTGTGTGTAAAAGGAAATCTATGGACATGAAGAGTTGCCTAATGACAAATCAACCCAAGGACACTTTATAATTAATTGTTCATAGAATTAATCTGAAGAATAGATGTTGTTGATTGACAGCATTGGGCACTGGGCTTTTTTACTTGTGAGGTTATGCATACCAAAGATATCCAAACAAACACAGATATCAAGATACTCAAAAATAGAAGTCAATAAAGTATAAATATGTTTTTCGTGAATATGCATGTATAGCCTACACCAAATTGCTTCCTTTCTCCAGGATGGGGAGATAATTGGAACCTGAATATTTTTTTAAATGTTAAAAAATTGGTTTTGCATATAATTGGGAAAAATTGGTCAATCTTGTATAGGTTCTTGAATCATGAGTTGTTTATGTCCAATGAACTTCTATGGCCCCCTGGCAAAGAAGAGATTTTTCATTTTTCTTTACACTATTTTGCACTAATGAGCACCTAGTTCAAAGCTAGGTGAGAAAGAAAGAATGACTGAAGACCAAGAGAACAGGATGACTAACTGTATTGAAGAAAGAACAATGATATATTCCTAGTATAAAAATGAAAGTGTCACCTCAGGTCATCTTGTTCATATACCTGAACTGGAATCTTTAATTTTCATTCAGATCTGGTTGGATGCTCAGCATGTGTTTTTTTTTCTGATAGATCATAAATAGATATTGATATAGCTATATATATATTAAATATGTTTTCTTTCATCTCTGAATCATTCACTTTTACATTCTCCTATAAGTATATAGCAAACCCTGGTTGAAAAGTCACTTATCTGGATCATTTCTTCAGTTCTAAAAGCTCAGAAACTCCAAAAATTCATAGTAACGAATCAGAAACCTACAACATAATCTCTCTTGAATTCATAGTCTATGACCAGTCCTTCAGCTGAAAAGGGGATTTCCCAAATGTCAATGTGCCTATGTTTCCTATGAAAAATGGATATAAATGAGGTTCAACCTCAGCTGAATCTTTCAAATACTTTCGAGACCTCTCTTCTTCTCTTACCTGACAGCTTCTGGCTGTCACTAAAAGAGAAAAACCCAGCTGAGAATTGCCTTTTCTCCAGATGTGCCTCCGTGACAGGACTATGAGAGCTGTGATATAGCAACTGCTGTCCCAAGAGTGGGAGGCCTGTTTTTTTTCCTTGGAGAGCAAAGGGAGGTGGGTGTACAGGACCATAACAGCTGCCAGCTGTTCTCCTCTCTTACCTACTGGAATTTAGTGTTACTGGGCTGGAAGCCCAAACCTCATGTTGGCCTGATGGCAACTTGTGATGTGCCAACACTTTCTATATTAATCTGGTCTGTGTATGCACCAGAAACTGGAAAGTCTAGGCTGTGGGGCACCTTCTTTCTCTATTTGGGGAATTATTAATTTCAGATTATAAGGAAGAATGAATATTCTAGCAAGTGGAACTGTGCTGATGAGACCTCAGGCTTCTCTTGTCTTCGGGACCACACTTGTTATTTGTTCTCTGACATAGTCAGGAGAGAGCCCTGGGGTCTCTGATTGATATAACTTCGGTTTCAATTTCTTTTCTTTCCTTCTCCTTTTCCATTCACGTTGAATACAAGATATTATAGAGTTACACTCCTATTAGGCATATTTTAGTTCTAATGTGGGAATTCAGATGGGTCAGTATGTGAAGTGGAAGCTAAAGGAAAAGAGTGAACTATTTTAGAAACAGGAGGTAGAGATGCCTTCTCAGTTTCTTTTGATGCTGAGTTTTTTATAGCTCTTAGCTATAGAAGATATTTTCATTTATAATGTTTAATGTGTCTTCATCATTTGCCATCCAGCGGTGATTATCTAGGTTTAACTAGAAGGTTATGCTGACCACTCTAGTATGATAACTAGTATGAAATATAGTGACTTAAAAATCTGATGATGATGATACTTAGTATCTTATCATGCTTTCAAGTTTTACCCTTTACCAAATGCAGTCTCATTTAATACTCTGAAAAAACCCTGTGAAGAAGTCTTTATTATCTTCATTTTAAAGGAGAGTAAAATGAGAATGAGAGAAATTGAATTGCTTTTCCAAAGCTACACAGTTAGAGATGACTTAATACAGAACTCAGACCCAAGACTTCCTACCTCTAAATCCAGTGCTCCACTAAGTTACATGGTGGCAATATCAAGAAAAAAAAAATTCAAGATATTCAGGTTCACTGAGGGGTCCCTCTAGCGTAGCATCTGCTTCCTTTTGTTCAGGGATCAGCAGGATAGAGATTATTTACCATGTTGATTCATATCTTCATTTGAAAATCATTCTTCTTGAATATATTTTTTAATATAAGAAAGTAAAATAAGACTCTAATGTGTAACTTTTATTGCTGTCATTTAAAAATTGTCAATTGAATAAATGGACTTTATCGTTTAAGCTATGTTTGGTCTTAAGAGGTTAAAGTAAAACATTAAAATACATTTGTGTGTATATATATATATATATATATATATATATATATATATATATGCCAAAGAAATCCAGAGATGGTAAGTCCCCAGTATGGGAAGTGACTTGCCTAAAAATATTTAGGTATTTGTTGTAACTTTTCCAATTATAGCAAACTCCCTAAAATGGGATTTATTAGTTCTAGTTCTTAATGATTGAATGATCTAAAGCAAATCATTTCCCATACTGGACAAAGCATTTAGACTCTCTGAGTTTCTTTAACTGTAAAATGAGGGAGTGAGACTAGATGACTATTAAGGCACTTTTTACCTTTAACATGATATTATTCTACTGAAATCATGTTTGCTTGAAGATCATGTGCAACATTATTTTTAAAACAAAAGTGTGTCAATGAGATTGCTAATAGAGGAAACACGCAAATGGTGGGCTAAAGGCCATAAATTCAGAATAATGATTATCAATAGGAAGCAAGTATCTAGAAAAATTGATTAATTTGGATTATTCTCATATTTCTTTAATTAGTTATAGCCATTAGTTGAAACTGAGAAATCTTCTGTCTATTCAGTCATTGCTGCCAAGACAGTATGAGATAATATGCTTGAAATTTGTAAGTGTGCATCAATTGTACTATAGTCTTTCCTAGGACCAGCCCAGCCAAAGGCAACATTTTTGCCAAAAGGCATTTCTACACAGTGCAAGGGATTTTAAATTACTAATAAAATGTAGATTTCACATTAGAACCATGAGCAGAAACCTAATTAATTCACCCACGAATAGATTATTATTTTTCTTTTCCAGGTATCAAGCTAAATTCAGTGTTTAGTCATTCACAGTGGTTAAATTCCACTTACCAAGTTCCACATACCTAGCATAGTTATAAGATTTCATAAGTAAGGATGAAAGTAAAGGATTCTCTTACCTCACTGTGATTGGTTATGAATAAATTCTTGGTGTATGCACACAAAGACACAGATATGCATTCAATTTTCTGAGATTAATAAGCTGAAAAAAATTAACAAATATGTCCTCTGGCTAATCTTTGACTCTCTACATTTCATTATTTTTATAAAAATAATAATATGAACAATACAGTTGAAATGATGATTTCATTTTTATTATCTTCTCCAAGAACACATTCTTACCTTTGTCTACATACTCTTTTTTTTAAATGTGATCCATTGACTAATTTTGATACAAATACCAACATATGAATGTCTTTTCAATCAAAAAAGGAAACAAACATAAAGCATTTCTCTCTAGTTCTTAACCTCAGTCTGCAATCTTGTTTTGTAAAAAAAAGAAAATAGTGTTCCCATATAATTGATGACTTTTATAATCCTCTGATTTGTTTGCTTGTTTGTTAGTTGGTGTTGGGTTTTTTTGCTATCTATTTAAAATCACTATTCTGAGAATAGTTTTACAGGTTTCATCAGATTGTCAAAAACTTTCAAGATCCATACAAAGTTTAAGAAGCCCTGTTCTGTGCATTCTTATTCTCTTCTGCTACTGTACTCATCTCTCTCAACTACTCAAGTGCTGATTGTCTGTAAAAGTTATCTAAAGGAACTGTCTCCATTTTCTCATGACCTTTTTCTTGATCATCTTGCAATCAGATTTCAATATTTACCCCCTTACTAGCCCACCAAAACCAAAACTGTTCTCTCAAAGGTCATCAATAAATTCCTATCTATAAAATTCAATAGTCTCTTTCCAGTTTTTATTCACTGAAACCTTTTCACCACCACTCTTTTTTCTCCTTTTTCAATTGGCTAGGATATTCTTTTTCATCTAATCAAGATTCCTTAATTTTCTCTCTCTTTTCTCTTTCTATACTCTCTCTTTCCATTCTCTAATACATTTTTCAGATGAGAAAATCAAATCTAAAAATATTTGTTAGTGATTTTTTATGTTCACAAAACAAATACGTTTTAGAGGTAAGTTTTCCATAGATAGTTATAAAGTATTTCATATATTTAGGGAACTATTCTATGTACTCTGGTCCCTTCTCTTATTTTCATCAGAAATGTCATTGATTTTGAAGTGTTTCAGAAACAAGAAAGGGATTATATAAATGGATAATATTGTTTTAATCTCACAGTCTTTTTTTGGTATAATGACCTTATCAGTGATTTTTTTTCTCTAATTGTTAAGAATATTCTCCTATTTCAGATATCTTGAGGAATGGAACTCCAATTCAAAATTGTTTTGCCTCATGCACAGATTTTTCTTTCTATGAATAATTGGTCTGGTCCAACTTTGCCTTCATTTTGCATAGTGTCATTTCCAGTTTCTATATAGAAAATAGTGACTGAGATGTTAGAAACCAAAAAATATTATCATATTTTCAATAATAAATTCATTTGTTGAAGACATACTTACAGATCTGTTCCTTTTTTGTCTATTTGTTTTCCTCCTTCCATTTTCATCTATAAAATCTTCTCAAATCATCTAGATTTCAGGAAATTTTATGCCAAGCTTTCTGTCACTTTACTTTTACCTCTCCTATTTCTTGTTCATTTATGAAGTAATATTATTCATAATTTTTCATCCCCTTCATTCAGAGGTTTTGAGTATGTATTTGACTTTTCTACCTATTTCTTTGCCAAGGCAAACAATATTTGTAACCTTAGGAAGTTTCCATGCTTTCTCTGCTTCACCGTTTTGGAATTTTGTAAAAAATTAATCCCTACCAAAAGTAGGGATAATTCATGTTAATATTGTCTATTTCTTTTCTTTTTCTTTTTAAAATGTAAGTGCTTTCTATGAGTAGTTCTGGCTGGAGTTATTAAAGTTACATACCTTTCTTAATTATCTTTTCTGATTTAATATGATTTTTATATTTGTTCTAAATGTTTATTTGGAGTAGCTAGTTCATGCAATCAATGCAGTACCAATCCTATAGTCAAGAAGACTCACCAACCTGAGTTCAAATCTGGCCTTGTATTATTATAATACAATTATATATATACATATATATATAATATTATTATTAACTGTTTGACCCAGTTTGCTTCTATTTTTCATCTATAAAATGTATGTGTGCAAATATGAGTATATAGATAGAAAAATCACTGGATAAATAATAAAGAGAAGTAGCAACAACCATAATAATAATTAAAACTTGTATAGTAATTTAGATTTTATGTGGATATAAATATATAGACATATATGAAGAGCTTTAAACTACATGATTTCTAAGATCCTTTCCTGTCCTAATTGTATGACCCTATGATTTAATGACTACAAGTTTTAGGAATGGAGATTTGGCCTCAAGGAAAAAAAACTTTCTAATAGAAACCTTTTCCATGTTGGAAAGGTTCCAATGATAAGCTGTTTGTCATTGAAGGAAGGCCATTGTTTCATTTGAAGAAATTCATCATCAACATGTTTACCAGTAGGTGATGATTATCTTTGACCATGGTATCTCTGAGAAATCCTAAAATAAATGAGGCTGCCTAGTAAGGTGGTGAGTTTCTATCAATGAAAATGTACAAGCAGAGATATATATCTACTTCTAAAAGATATTAAAGAGGAAATCCGTGAATTGGATTAGAATTCCAGATATTGGATTAGAATTCCAATTCATTGAACTATTAAAATGAATTCTTTCAAGTCTTCTCCTGGCTATTCTTGCTCTACAGTCTTGCCTCACTATATTGTGGTTCACTTATCCTGACTTCACTGTTGGCTTAAAGAAAACTAACTAAAAACTAAAAGCTAATTCTATATCACAGAGTTTTCACTATATTGGATTTTACAGAAGAATACTGTACATTTGTGCAAGTTTGCCAATGTGAGATTGTACATGGCTGAGGGCAAAGCAGGAGTTTCTGTATTAGCTGATAGAATGAAAGACAACCAAGCACAGTGCTGTGTTCTGAATCCTGGGTGCTAATTGGCTCAGTATTTATAAGAATGTGGGAAAGGTTAAAAAGAGTGTGGAAAGGAGGTTTCATAAAGTCTATATATTTACTACAATTATATATATATATATTATATATATAATGCTGCTGCTACTTCACAGATTTTCACCTATGGGGAGGGGTCCTCTGGAACATAAGTCCCAAGATAGGTGAGGGATCCGTGTATTTTGAACTATTGTCTGCATTTGAGCTACGTTAATCCTTTCTTTGCCTATAATTATTAATGTCCTCTACTAAAAGTCTTCCTATTAGTTTTGAATAAACTTTAAATTTCTCAGTCTGTCTTTTTAAGATGCACAATGAGCTGGTCTCATCCCACCTTTCAAACTTTATCTTACAAGATTAATTTCTACCTGTGTTATAAAACAGGTAAACTAGATTAAGAACTGTTTCGTATGCTGTGTTTATGTGTATTTGGCTGACTTTTCTTTCTGCTTTTGCTTATCCTGTTCCCTGTACCTGAAATAAGTCCCCAGTGAGGCCAAAGAGCCAAGTGGCCAGGAAAGTACAAGGAAGTATC
Source organism: Gracilinanus agilis (assembly GCF_016433145.1). Classification (NCBI taxonomy): domain Eukaryota; kingdom Metazoa; phylum Chordata; class Mammalia; order Didelphimorphia; family Didelphidae; genus Gracilinanus; species Gracilinanus agilis. Next base: position 223,620,749 of record NC_058132.1, read on the forward strand.
TAAAGCTCAGCTGGTAAAAATAATTAAAGTGGGTCATTAGACCTAATTAGATAATTGGATCTCTGCTTGTAGAGCAGCTTCCATGTAATAATGGCACATTAGAGTATAGCAGGAATATGCTAATTGCCTATTAAAAGAGGTTGAACATTTAGTGTCAACTCTGTCATGAGAAAAGATAGAAAGTCCATTATAAGTAAATTAAACCTTGCTCAAGAACTCCCAATATATGAATACATATGAAGAATAATCATTCTGCCACAATATTAAGCCATACAGATTAACTCAGTATTAACAAAAAGATAATAAATAATAATACTATATTAAAAATAACTATATATTAATACTATCAAATATCCTATCACACTTTGATGTTTGCAAAGTGTATATATATACATATATATATCTACTCATATATATAATCATTATCATCATATCTAATCTTGATACTTATGCAAGGTAGATCCTATCATCCTCCTTGTATAGATAGGGAAGTTGAAGCTAATAGAGGTTAAGTGACATGGTCAGAGTCAGTAGATAAGTGAATGAGGTAGGAGACAAACTCAGGTCTTCTTGCTTTTATGTAAAACACTTTATCTCCTATGCTAGGGAGTTGAAGGTTTGCATTAAAAGAACTATAAAGAACAGGAACAATTTTCAATAACTTGGAGAGAATATTCTCTATTTGATTTTCTACTGGAATCAAGTAGCATAGTTTTATGTTCAAAAAGAAACTGCCAGTGGAGAAGGTGAAAGTTATGTTTTAATCTAGCTCTACTCTCTAGCTTATTGGGGCACATGGAAGATTGATATTTCCTTGAAAAAATGAGAGGAAACAAAAAAAGAAGGTAAAGAAAGGAATTTTAAAGGGTATCATGAGGATGAAGGGTGGAGGATAATGTGGTACAAAAAAGAAAAAAATAAGTAGGAAGTAATAATGATGAAGCCCATTCTGTGAAGGGAAGAAATGGATGATTTTAGCAGGAAGTAGGTTCATGTGCTTCAAGGATTAATGCTGTGGATCTGCAAGTTCCATCAAGGGAAAGAATATTCCTTAACAATCAGAGGAAGAAAGCATAGATTGTATTGATCAGTGACTTCCTACAGAGGAAGTAACTTCCCATTTCCTACTGAAAGCCTGATACAGACAGCAGAGACTTCCTCAGCATTTATCCAGAGCATGATGGGTATCCTCAGAAGACTTGTAAAACTAAAAGGAAATATCCCATCCTCGTGATTCATGTGGGTACAAAAATTGCCTTGAGATGAAACCTAATAAACACTGATAAGTATTATGCCTCCTGGACCAAAACCTGAAGGCCTCAGGTGTATGGGTGATATTTTCATTAGTACAGTAATTGGAAAGAGAAGAATTCTTAAGGAATGGTCTAGTTTGGGAAGTGAACATCTGGCTTGGCTAAAGGAATTACATTTAAGAAGAGAGTCTAAATTTCAGGATGATACTTAAATTGTATTTTGGCCCTGGACCAATACTGTGGGCACCCAAAAAGCACCAATAAAACATATTTGTCTGGAAAATATATCTATATTATTTTCATTCGTATATTTGTATAAGTCTATGTAGAGTTGTATATACTTACATATGTATATATTTGCATTATATATCTATATTTGTGCATGCATATAGATATGCATGTTATATTAGTATTTGTGTATATTCATATGTATATTGCCTACATACAAACATATGCAGACATAGATGCATGTAATTTTATCTCTTCTCCCATACTTTTCAGTTGAAGACTTTGGGTCTTATATTTATGTATATAAATAAAATTTCAAATTCTTCTTACTAAAACCAACCCTCTGAATTTTTACCCTTGATCATGTCCTCTGACATCTCTTCCAGCAGATTACTCTCACTCCCATCCTCTGTTTCTCTAAAATTAAATCTGTCTTTTCTACTTATTACTTCCCTACTGCTTACAGAGTCATGTTTCTCAGATCCTTTAAAAGGAAAAAAGGCCTTTATTATATCCTACCATCTCTACTGGCAAATTCCCAGTGTTACCATTCCCTTGCTCAAACTCTTAGCAAAACAATAACCATTGATGTTATTTATTTTTCTTTCACTCTCTTACAAACCATATGAGTTATTGCTTCCAACATCATTACTCAACTGAAACTACTACCAAAGAAATCAATTCCTAGATCTAATGACCTTTTCTCAATAATTATCCTTTTTAACCTCTCTAAAGAATACATCATCACTGGACACCTTTTACCCAGAGGACTCTCTTCACTATTCATCTTTACAACATTACCATTTTACGTGATTCTTTCTACCTCACAGTAGCCTTTTCTATATCATCAAACACAATATTATCTCTAGCTGTAGATGTACCACAAGGCTCTGACCTTTCCTCTCCTCTATCTATACTTTCTCATTTTAGTCAATCAATAATTAAACATTTTTAAGCATCTACTATGTGCCAGGCACAGTGCTCAGTGTTAAGCATACAAAATGAAGTAAAAATACAGTCCCTGTCTTCAGGGGAAGACACAATGCAAATCACAATCTAACATGGCAGACAATGTACAAATAAATTTATGCAAAGCTATCTGCATTCAGGATAAATTTGAGATAATTTCCAGAAGTAGGGGACGCCCCAGAATTAAGAGGAGTTTGGTAAATCTTCTTATAGAAGATGGGTGAAAAAAACTTTGAGACTTAAAAAATTCCAGGGAGGTCAGTAGTTGTACTGGAGAAAGAAGTGTTTTCCAAGCTTGAGAGACAATCAGTTAGTATTTTTGGAACTGTAGAACAAGTATCTTTATCATAGAACACCCAGGTGGCCAATGTCATAGGATCAAAAAGTAAGTTTGGGGGAATAAGGCTTAAGAAGACAGCAAAGGAGAGGTGGTTATTCCTTAAAATGAGCTGTCATAGAATCATGGAAATATGGAAAACCATTCAACTTTCAGGTTTTACTTTTATAAGAAAAATGGTGTTTGGCACTGGAAGCAAAGAGCATAAAGATTTTAAAGGGAACAGAAAAATCAAAATGTTAGGAGATAATAATAGAGCATCAATTTGTAACTGGCAATTTTAGGTCACCAGAAACAGATGTACTAAATGCCAGAGTAACAGATGTGATTTCTGAGTCAATGTAAATGATCTTTAAAGATTATGACAAAGAATAGGAATGGTTTTTCTGGACTGAACAAGAAAAAAAAATCCCAATGTTCAAAAAAAAGAGAAAGGATATTAAAATTCTACAATATTGAGTTAGGCTTCAATTCCAAGACATATTGAATAGATAGTTTCTGAGCCCTTCAAAAATTGTTGACCACTAATAATCAGTCTTATTTCATAAAGACCATACCTAGACACAATAACCTGATTTCCTTTTGTTAAAGGGTTACTATTATAATGTCTCACTCCAATATAAAAGTGATCTTGCTTTTCCCAGGAAAACCATCTGTACCAAACTACAAAAGCTTTCAGTCTAGGATCAATGAAGGATTGTATGTTTTCTAACCAATTTGGATAACGTTGGCAAGGATCATGATCAATATTTTCCAAATCATCATCTTTATCATCATCATATAATTTATGCGTCATTTTAATGTTTGCACAGCAATTTAAAAATGATGTCAAATTGAATTCTTACAAAAATCCTTTAAAGTAGGTGCTATTATTGGCTCAATTGTAGAGATGAGGAAAAAGGGACTGAGAAATTTACTGACTTGCTTAGGGACATAATGGAGGATTTGAATCCAGGTCCTCCTAAGTCCAAGTTTTTCACTCCATCCTCTGCACCACTTTTTAATCTTTGAATATCCACCAATGCCAAGTACAGTGATCTGAAAATATTCTGATCATAATAAATGCTTGTTGAATTGGACTATGTAACTACTCCTTAAGATCCATACCATATTATATATTACATGGCAAGAAAGGGATATCTAATGAAAAAAAAAGATTTTAGAGGTCCTTGTTGCCCCAGAGATTCTTGAATTACCTGAATTACACTGCTGAGATATTTTATTTGAAATTCTGTTTTCTGAAAGATCTTGCCAAATATAGTCAATTCAAAAGGATTAGCACAAATTGATAGCAACTATAGGACACAATGTTTGAATTAAGTGGTAAAACAAATTAAAGGAGTATCAGATATTTTCATCATATTTTCATATATTTCTTAGGCTCTTCTTCCAATATCAAAGTGTAAGAAATGTGTGTAATACTAATTAAGTGAGTTGATAATTGATAATTACTGAATCACAAATCTCACTTTATCTTACAGAAAAAAGAAAGAGATTCATAAGCACATAAATAAACCAGGTAAATCTGAAAAGACTATTTTATCAATTCCAATGTCATAAGTATTACTTTAGGTAGCTCTTTTTCAGGACTCTCAGCTCTCTTTCTTTGCCTTTCATGTTAGAAACCTACAATGCTTTACGATATAGTGTTAGTTACTTTCAAATTAAAATCAATGCACACTGTTCATTTATTCTATTCACAACAACCTGTGTGATTCATAAGTCTATGAACAGCTTGCATAAGGCTCCATGTCATCCTGCTGCATACCACTCAATTGACACTACGCTAACATTTTATATCCACTGCAGATTCCATTTCAAGGCACAATTATCTTTATGCCAATTTTATCATGTTTATTCCTTTCATAAACTAAGAAAACACATCCCCTTCCAAAGTTTGTTTTCTCAGAACTTTGGAAGAATAAAGCAATTCTCACATAATTATCTTTCTGTGAAAGAAGTTATTCTCGGAGTTGTTTCTTCATATTTGAATTCAATTTTCTTAAAATATGAAAAGTCCTACCTTGATCAAAGCATTGTGTTCGATTCAAAGAGAAACACAAAATTTAGTTAAATGTTGTATTTGCCTTCATGGAACTTATTATCTGATAGGGAAGTATAACATATATACAAAAAGTACACCATAATGCAAAATAATACATGATAAGGCCCTCGGATTAGGGTAACATAAAGGGTTTTGAGATATATGAAAGGGGAAAATGTAACTATATAAAGGAAAAGTAAGAGAAAGTTTTAAGTAAGAAGAGTTATTCGTATTGGGACAAAAAAGAATTCTGGGTGAATATTGGGGAACAGGGCATTCAAACCTGCAGAAACACGTGAGCAAACCTGTAACGGTAGAAAAGTGTACTTACTGTTCCTGAGGATACAAAGTAGGCAAGCTTGTCTGAAACATTGGATGTAAGAGATAGCGTAAGACAAACTAAAATTGGAAAGTCGGGGTGTGGCCAGATTATGGGGAGACCTTCAATACTAGGTAAAGGATTTTACATTACTTGACAAGCAATAGGCAGCTTATGAAAATTTCTAAGCAGAGATTGATATAAGCCAAGCTAAATCCAGTAAAAAAAATAGTCTGATAGTAATATGAGTGATAAATCAAAGTCAAAAAAGAGGGAAAATCAGAAGAACTGTAATGCAAAAAAATAAGTCATAATAATATCTATCTCTTTTAGTTGAAATGGGATTAGGAAAGCAAGAGCAGATGGGCAAGATAATGTGGAGACAGAAAAAAAAATAACAAAAACACCTGGGAAGAAACTGGGAGATAGCCAATGCAAGGCATAGAAATGCAGCATGGAATGTCTTATATGAGGAAGAGTTAAGAATTCTTTCTTTCTTGGAGTAGTCAATCAGTTAGTAAACAAATATTTATTGAACACAATATTTCCCATGAACTATATTCAGTCCTGAGGATGCAAAGAAAAGCAAAACACAATTCCTACCCTCAGGGAGTTTACAATGAAATAGAGAAAGACAAACAAAAGAAAGCAGAAAAGCAAGGGGAATGCATCTGGCACCTAGTTATTATATGAAGTGTTCAGGTTACAATCAGATGGGAAATGAAGAGTTGCCAGTTCTGGGCTCCCTCCTTAAATGAAGGTTCAGGAAGAAGTCTCTGACTTACAGAGAGGGAGAACCCTCAAGGGCACAGGATACCTTTAGGGAATATAGTAAATGAAATGGACAAATAAGATCATAATGCACATGAAAGGTGTTTACATAGAATGATATTGGATAGATACGTTGAGACTAGGTGGTAGAAAGCTATATAAGCCAAACAAACTACCATATATTTGAGGCTTGAAGTAATAGGGGAAGCATTATTGTTTGAAAAGGGGAGTGACATGATAAGAACTGCATTTTAGGAAAATAACCTTGGTATCTGTAAATGATGGATTGGAGTAGGAAGAGACTTAAGATAAAGAAAAGAATTAATGACTATTGCAGTGTTTTGGTTGAGAAGCTATCAGGACCAAAGAAAACAGAATAGATGATAGATGGATTATAGAAGTAAAATAGATAAGATTGGGGACTGATTGGAAGTGTGAAGTGAGGTGAACTGAGAAATAGAAGATTATCAAGGATTTGAACCTAGATGGCTGGAAGTATAGTGGTACCTTTGAAAGAAATAGTGAATTTTGGAAAATAATTTACACACACACACACACACACACACACACACACCATTATTGTGGAATTAATGGACTACTCTTGTCCATCTAATCATCCTTCACTCTTGCTTCAAGACTAATCTAATTTTTCTTTATATTGTTTGAGGTATTTGAGAATTACCTAGTATTCTGGAATTTGTAAATTCAGAAGATGAATAATTGCCTTTAAAGGACTGAAAATGATATTAACTATAATTAACTTTAATTCATATGAGCGATTTGAATAATGATCTCAGCCGCTTTTAAACACACATATCTAGCCCAAGAGAAAACAGAGTAAAGAGTGTATAGACTATCCCCAGCCCAATCATGTACTTAGCAAATCAAACTTTAAAATAAGGAATACACATAGCCAATAGCTAACAGAGAAAATGAAAGGACAGAAAGAAAGGAGAGAAGAAATGCAAGAGGGAAGGAAAAAATTCAGGTGAGTCTTTGAACTTCTTGATCCTTCTTAAAATCATAGACTATAAGGCAAAGGCTACCTATATTCAGATTTTTAAGGATTTAGGAAAAGTACTACAAAAAGTATGGTACTTCCACATCGTTATTTTCCTGTACCTGTCCATCAAAAGACACTACATTATACTTTGCCTGCTTCTCTTATCTAAATGTTTCCATTTTTAAAATCTTATTTCAAATATAGAAGGGTAAGGGGTTATCTGAAGGTAAATAGAATTTTAATTAAGAGAATGGACCACATCTATATCTGAATATTATGGATTTTTATATGTGATAACTCTGAGCTATTGTAATTATAAGACTAAAATTTTGTCAGCTACAAACTCCATTGAATAGCAGGAAAAAGTCATATACCTGATGACCATTATATTGTCCTTAATTTTAAAATGAAGCTAATTAAATGTGGCATTTTAAAACTCCAGGAAGAATTGTATGGGGCAGGAGAATCTTGGCTAAGGAAAAGTTCATATTTTTATACTGTTCAGGAGGAAGGTAGTTAAGGATTGCAGGAAAGATTCTAATAGAGAAGAAGTGAATACTACATATTCTACAGAAATACCCACTGTTTTCACATTAACAAATATATTTCTTTTTCTTTTTTTTTAAACCCTTGTACTTCGGTGTATTGTCTCATAGGTGGAAGAGTGGTAAGGGTGGGCAATGGGGGTCAAGTGACTTGCCCAGGGTCACACAGCTGGGAAGTGGCTGAGGCCAGGTTTGAACCTAGGACCTCCGGTCTCTAGGCCTGACTCTCACTCCACTGAGCTACCCAGCTGCCCAGCAAATATATTTCTTAAATATACTTTTTACTTCTGTGGAGTTCTTTCTTGGTTAAAGGAGTTAAATATTGCTACCTGTTCACCACCAGAGTGCACCACTCCAGTGTACCCTGTGAGGCTCAAAATTTATGATTCATAAGCTGTGATGTTTCACATCTCACTACTCTATAGCACCACAATAGAAATATCAGAATTTAAAAGATGCGCCTTTTGAAATTATGGTCAGATGAAAAAAAAATTAAAATTTCCACAAAACAGTCCAGCTTCCTGTTCTAGTATGGCTTTAGTTTGTTGCCCATCAATGCTCTTTCCCAGAAATTTTGTTGCTTTTGTTGTTGTTCATCCAAGTCAAATTGTTTATAACCTCATTGACCACACTATGCATGAAGTTTCTTGGCAAAGATACTGTAGTAGTTTGATGTTTCCTTCTCCAGTGGATCAAGGCAAGCAGAGGATAAATGACTTGCCCAGGTTCTCACAGCCAGTAAGTGTTTGAGGTTAAATTTGAACTTAGCTCTTCCTGACTTCAAGTGTAGCACTATCTATGGAATCATCCAACTCATACTCTATGTTGTGGACGTTCAAGTTTATGTTGAAATTTAGACAAAAAACATATTTTATTCAGGTGTTTTTTTCCTGTGTAGATATACATCAAAGTTCTTTGAATGAATACAGGACTCTTCCAGGAGTTTCTACAGTGTTCTGGGTCTTAGTTCAAACAACACAATGCCATTTGCAAACAAAAAATACGGAAAATTTCTTTATCCCCAAGTAATGTATACTTCATCTGAATCTCTACCCTTAAAGTCCATAAATATATTTTCTACCTGATATTAATTATTATGACATCATTGAAATGTGTTGTTTTCATTATTATATCTTGCAAGGAATCTTCAATGAGCTTGATATATGAATAGGGGATACCTTGTTGTAATGGAACGTATATGATGATCTTCTACTAAATAGAATATTTTGTTTTATTGCCTTTTTTCTCATAATCCACATTAAAATAAACTGAAGGAGAACTTATATTCCAATTATCTTACAGTTAATTATGAAATGGTAATGATGTGGTTCATTGCTGAATATCATTTGTGAAGGCCAACTTGTTTCCTTCAATCTCCCTATTATAGATGTACTTGAATCATATATAGATGATTCTCATAAAGATTTTGCATAGATGGGAGAGCAAGTATATAGATGCATAATTCTCTGAGGCATCTTTTATCTCACACTAAATACAATCATGAAATTAGTCATAAAAGCACAAAGTGTGGAATGCAGTGTGTATCACTCCTATTTTTTATAAGCTCCATTTAAACAAAGATTGCAAAGGGATTAGATTAATCAATGTGAAAATAGTAAGCACCTACTATGCACATTATAATGTTCTCAATGCAATAACCAAAATAAGAGTGCCTGTCCTCAAGGAGCTTATGTTCTCTGATTTATGTAAATATGTATATTATGTATAAATACATATATTATATATTATATTCACAAAATACTTGCATATACATATATAATTATCTATTTGCAATGTGTTGTTTTTTTACATGTATATGTGTATACACACACATCTGTGTGCTTCTGTATGTGTTTGTGACTGTATGTTCTAGATAAACTCAGACGCCTATATTGAATTCTGTCAAAGATCTACCTGTGTGAACTTTGGCAAATAACTCTTTGGACCTTAGTTTCCTTAACTAGTATAAAATGAAAGGATTTGGTTCATATAACCTGTAAGGTCTCTTCCAACTCTAAATCTATGAATTTATGATAATAAATATATACAAATATATAGAGTTAATATAAGTTAATTCAAATTTTATCACTTATTATAAGAGATGTGACCCTAGGCAAATTTTTTCATCTTCTAGATCTCTTTATGTGTTTAATAATATAATAATAATAACAATAACACCTGCTTCACATGTTTTTTAAGGATAAAATGTGACGATACATGAAAATATAATAATTAAAACTGGTTTGGTTGCCAAATGTAATAGTTAAAAATTTGGTTTGACAAAAATAATAATGGTTAAAAAAAAGAATTGTGGTCACAGCCTATAAAATTAACTTCTTAAGTCAAAATGTTGTTAGTGGCTCTTAATAATTTAATTTAATATAAATATAGTAAAAGGAGGGACATGCATGAGGGAAGTAGAAAATATCTCCTAGCTTACCACCCTAGAGCTCCTATCTGAAGAAATTCAGCTTGCTCCCTGACAAAGTTCCAATCTCCATGTGGAAGTCCAGTAGCCTTTGAAGAAGGGTCTCACCAGTCTTCCTTCAGCTGGAGTCTCAATGCCAAATCTATGCAGCACAGAATGCTTCTTCAGCCCAACTCACCAATGTCGAATGTATCTTCGTAAAGTGCCTGGCAGAACTAATTACAGAAAAAGCCTTCTCTTCTGCCAAATTCTTCCTAAAATGCATCCTCAGGAATCCTTGGGCTGGTTTTTTATAAGCAGTTTCTTCACATCACTTCCTGTCTCTCTCCCACTTTACAGGAACCAATCACAGTCTCCCAATTTGCCTGCCACTGCCCAAGGCAGTGCTTGTGGTCTTTTAGGGTGTGAACTTTCTTGGTTAGTGACTTAATAAGTCTTAAGTAGGGGTATTTTAATTTTTGATTGATTAACTTAAAATAGATAAAGGGAATAAAAATTCCCTTTCACAAAAGGAACCTTATAAACCTTAAAACATCATATGACTGCTAATTGTAATTATTTTAGAAGGGAAAAGCTAATGCCTAGAAAGGATCAAGGAAGGCTTCCTGGAGAAGGTGACTTTCAATTGAGATTTTAAAAAAGCTAAGATTCATAAGTGATATATGAGGAAAAAAGCATTATAAACATAGATTATATTTGTACAGATATACAAAGGCATAGAGAGCAGAAGACAGAATGTCATGTATAAGAATAGCAAAAGGGCCAATTCTGAAGGAACCATTGAATTGAGAATAAAGTATAATAAACCTGGAAAGATAAGCTGTCTTCAGAGTATAGAAAGGCTTTAAATGCCAAACAGATGGGTTTCAATTTGATTCTAAAGGAAACAAGAAACCATTAGAGTTTACTGAGCAAGGAAATAACTTGGTCAAAAATGTAATTTTAAGAATTAACTTTTGTACATGTCTTGGAGAGAGGAAAGACTTCAAGTAAGGAGACGTATTAGGAAGCTACTGTGCAGAAGAAAGGCTATGAGAGCCTCATGAAAGAATCATAGTAGTATTGATAGAGAAAATGATGGTTGCCAAAGATGTGAAAGTAAAAAAGACTTGGCAAGCAATCAGGTTTATGGAATGGATGAGAAAGAGTAAAGAGTGAAGGATGATTCCAAAATCATAAACATGGGTAATTGGAAAAATAATGGTGGCCTTGAAGGAAATAAAGTCAGAAAGCGAAGAGGGTTTGAGAGATAGTGAAATCTACTTTGGACGCATTGATTTTGAGCTGCCTAATGGATAGCCAATTCAAATCCAATAAGTAAGGAAGGGTGAGAACTGAGGAGAGAGATATAAAGGTCTGGGTATCATCTATAAAGAAATGAGAATAGAGGCTAATATCAAATAATTCCTCATCCTGGGAACTTGCATATTCTTTCAATAATATTTATTTAAATTCTCATTTACATTGGTCCTATGAAGCAATCTAGTTTATTTAATTTCTGCTTTCAGTCAGTTGTGAGTTAGTGCACTAAAATTTGTCAAACCTGAACTGTGTGCCAAACACTATGCTATGCAGAAGGGATACAAAAACAAGTAGAAAGTCAATCCTTGCCCTCAAGGAGGGAAGACAACAAATAATATGAAACTGAAAAGCAAATGGGGGCACCCAGGAAGTTTGAAAGTCTAAGAAAAATGAGATATGTATAACCTGGGCATCAATCTTAAATGGAAGTTTTGGGAAGAGCTATTCTAGCAGAGGAAAAGGTAACAAGGACTAAGAATTTTTTTCTCCCCAATGTATGGATTATAGGATGGTAAAGAAACTATAATATGAAGAGTCTAAATAAGTACATTCTGAAAATTAGATTATAATGGGTTTCAATAGTCTCATGTAATAAAGTTAGAATTTAAATGAGGCCATGTCTTATATGTCACCCAATCAGAACTAGCGCACTAAGAACAGAGAAAGCTGGCAGCTATTTACGTGAAATAATTGAGCCATTTAAAAAGTTCTTCCCTACTGCCCCCAAATACCTCTCATGAAAAGGCTGTACTTATAATTACTGAAATCTTGCTTTTGCTGTTAAGATCCATTAATATAGTCTAGTTTACTGAGTTATCAGTGGCCTAACAGGGCTCTTAGAAGCAAAATCTTTTTTTTATGAAAGAATGAAAAGATAGTGGAAATGAAATAACTGCAGTTTAAAAGAAGTGCAAACTTGACTGAACTGACACAAGAGACATGATTTTAAGGTAAAAATGAACACTAAAAGAGAAGAAGTAGAAGGATGACAAAACCAACTGGTTTCTCTTTCATCATTCTCTCTGGGTCTGGACCTGCATGATACCCAACTTGCTGAAAGAATAAGTTCCAAGACAAGATTAAATTTTAGAAGTCATACAAAGAATTTTTTATCTAATTTTTTGATAAAAGATTTTCTCCTTTTTATCATTTCATCTTCTCCCTTGTTAAAAAAAAACTATGGTGACTTGTACATATTCCCACAAAACAAATTAATGCATTGTGTGTGTATGTGTGTGTGTTGTTGATTCCATCAGCTCTCTGTGAGGAGATGGGTAACATGCTTGACTATTTATCCTCCGGAATTTTGCTTCATCATTGCATAATCAAAAATTTTAAATCTTTCAAAATAATTTGCATTTACATTGCTATTCTTATTATATTAATTTTTCTGGTCTGTTTAACTCTGCATCAGTTCACACAAATCTCTTGTTTCTTTGAAACTGTTCCTTTAGTAAAAATTTAGGGAGTAATAACTTTCATCAAACATTTTGTACAGAGTTGAGAAAATCCTTTGAATTACAAAGCTTATTAATAGCAATAGAAGGGAATTTGGAAAATCTAAATTCCATAGCTTCTTGGAATATTATATAAAATCCCACCATTTTACTATGTTCCACCATTTATTATATAAAATTCCACCAGTTAAAGAAACCTAAGGTCTTGAAGGTTTTATAAACTTACGAAATATTTTCCTATTCTGTTTATATAGGACTATAGGAGATATAAAGGTATGAAGAAGCCATAGTATATAAGTTTTGGGGGTAGGAAGAGTATTCAGAGATTAATTGAGCAAGTGATCATTTCATAATAGACTTGGGTTTGGCTAAGTTAAAAGAGGAGTTTCTAAGTGGTAATCCTAGGCATCAACCAAGAAATATGATATAATAAATGAAAACTGTTACAGTATATAAATATCATACTAAATATCATTCAAACTTCTAGGCTGTAGAACAGGAACAAGGAGTGCCATTTTTAATCTATATAATTTGAGGCAAGATAATATATCATCTCTGGCAATTTGCCTGTAAAAAGAGGCTACCTATGACCACACATATACATAAAATAGGTAGTCTCGTTACATAATAAGAATGAAAGATGACAAAAAGAAAGCTTGAGTAGTATAACAGTAGGCTTAAGCATTAAAGAATTAAAGAAAGGTTTCTACTATCTTAGGTAAATTCTATATTAGGAGTCTCTACGAACTCATAATAAGAACAAATGTATGACAAAGCATGTGTTACAAGTGCTAAATATTGCACCAGGATGCGCATAGACATGTTATGCTGATTTCAAGGTGCTCACACTATAATTGTGGGGAAAATCATAAAAAAGAAATCATCTTCATGGATCATGTAAAATCTCAGAATTTCTAAGCTTCAGAAGGGAAAAAGGAGGAAAAAAGCTTTTACAAGAATTGGTTGCTTCATAAAAGCAATGCTATGGATTTATAGGATGTAGAGGAAAGGAAGATAATAAATCTTGGTGTTTCTTTCCCTCACCAAAACAAATTGGTAACAGTTTTGACCATATGGTATCCTCTTTTCACTGATTTTCAGCATTTGCCTCTTACCTCCAGGATTAAATATGAAGACCCTTTGTTTCTCTTTGAAGCCCTCAAAAAAGTGGTTTCTTCCTACCTTTCCAGTCTTCGTACCTCATAATCATTTGGCACTGACCTCTTTGTTGTTTCTCACTAGAACTTTCCATATCACAACTTTGTACATTTTCACAGGGTGTTCTTCTCCATGTATGGAATTTCTCCCTCCTTATATCAATTTCATGGACATCCTGAATCCCCTAAGGAAGCCTTTTTAAATCTTCCTTAATACTAGTTATCCTTCTGTTGATTGTCAATTTATCCATTCTATATCTTATTTTTATAGTTGTTCTTATGTTGCTTTATCCACTGGGTTGTAAAATCCTTGGGAACAAGGGCTACTTTTGCTTTCTTTGTATTTACAATGCTTAACACATTGCCTGGTACATGGTAGGATTTTAATAAATGCTGATTGAGTTGACTTGAATTTCATCTCCTCAAGCTGGTCTGGAACAAAACAAAAAGAGAGATAAAATAAAGGGCACCAAGAATAAGAAGTCATCCAGAAGATGCATTCTGAACAATATCTTAAATGTAATAGGCACTTAATAAATGTTATTTGAACTGAACTGAATTGAATTAGACAAATAAACATTGATGAACTCACAAATCCATTAAAATACACTATTCCTGTCCAGCACCAAGAGAGTGCAATTTCTACATGTTTACATGTGTGTAATATGAAACAGTTGCCAAAGCATGTTAAGCAAACAATCTAGTTTATCTACAATCTTATGCATTGAATGAAAAAAAAACATATTTCACAATTTTAAAACAGCACAAGCTAAGGAAGAACAAGTGGAAGGAAGAATTTAGTTCATTCTGGCTTCCAATTCTGGAGAGACCTTGTTGTCTAATGCCAAGTGGTGGGTTACTTTGGATTTGGCCTGAAAAACTATTGAGAGCACAAGGGGACCATAGGAAAGGAAATAGCAATCTACTGATGTCCAAGTAGAGTGAAAAAGAATTAGGATAAGTATATTTGGCTAGCAGACCAATGAGGCAAAAAAATCCTGTGTCATGTAAGTAAGTATGTTATCAGGCTTAAAAGCATTCTGATTTTTTTTCCTCTCAAATATTTCTTATTTGCTCCAGGAGATTCTGAACATCTGGTCTGTGGTATACTGCTGCTTGTTGAAACTAAGGTCTTCAGACATCCTTTGTTTTAATGAGACCTCAGACTTCAGAACAATCGTCTTCCTGAGTTAAAGATGCTCCAGTAAAATAATATACCATATTCAATAACTGGAATATGTTTAAACAGGAAAGGATATGGAAGAGAGACATTCAGAAATAGCTGCAAAATCAAGTATATGTCAAAGTCTTATTGTCATACAGAATTTTTCTTCAGCTGGGAAAGAGAATTCAGAATGCTAAAACATTTTCCCTTGGCTCCAGTTATACACTAAGTAATCTAAAATTTCATTGACCTCCAAACCAATAAAATAAATCAAAATTTGTAATGTTCCAAGTAGGATTCAATTCAGTAGGACAGAAAAAGGGAAAGCACTTTATTTCCTAAAATAAATTTGTAACATAATAATCTTTACAGAGTGAAATCACTGTCTTAATATGCCAATCAAGGTTATATGACCAATTGATACTAAGATTGAATGTTATTCTAGGAGACAGGAAGACTTAAATTGAAATTCTACCATAAACATTTACTATTTTTCTGAGCAGGGCAAGCAATTTAACCTTTCTCAGCCTCAGTTTCCTCATCTGTAAAAATGAAGATAATTAATTGAACCTACTGGGATGTTGTAAGGCTCCAATGAGATCATATCTGTAAAGTTCTTTACAAATTCAGCACTTAGAAGGGTGCCTGACATATAATAAGCTCTTAATAATGGTTATTGACTGACTGATTGACTGATACATATAGCTTGCAAACAACAAGCCTGATTGACTTGAAAGCCAGTCTTTCCCTTTCTAATTTTTTTCAGGGTATATCTCTTCTTTCCATTGTGTTTTCTACACTTCAGCATATCGGTTGCCATTACCTTATGGAGCTGACCTCATTAATAAATAATTGTATGTCATGGGTAAGATGATTCTCTAAACCAACCTTTTTGCAGAACAGATTTGAGATCCATTAAGGTATATTTAACCCTGAGTGGGGAAGAAAAATAATTGGGATCGATGAGATAGAAAGCAAGCACCTTGAAGTAGTCAGTCAAGGTTGGAGTTGTCTGGGGAAAGTAAACGGGGCAGTATTTGAAATGCATTGGAGTTCTTCTCTGTTGGGGAGGAAGAGGTAGCCTCTGTATATATGAGGGACATCAATTTTTAATACTGATTTATATTCTGTATTTTCACTCTGTCTTGTATGTAACTACATCAATCTTTTTAGGAAAGAAAAGCCGGGTAGATAAAACTATGCATTCAATAATGTATAACTCTGTTTCTTTTATGTTTGCTGTTGTAAGCCCACTTGTTACTAAATGATATATTTTTAATTAGCTTTGTCTGCTTCACATCCAAAAGGCTGGCTGAGTGTGTTCTCCCTACAGACCTGTTAGCAAAATGACCTGTTCCAGGTTACAAGTCTTTTCCTTCTCAAGGTAGGACAAACACGGTACATTTTATTCAAATGTTAGACTTCAAAGCTTTACATCAATCCAGTCGATCCGAACTTGCTTCCCTCATCCCTTACTACTGTCTTAATTTTTAGCCACATTCCCTGCACTAATTTACTTGTTTTGTGTGACATTTTTTCTTAGCTAGTCATAACTTTGCCTCCTGCTGTTTCTCAAATTTCAACTCAATTCCATTAATCCCCTCATTCCAAAGGCCTATTTTACTGTCATGACCTGTTCAGATTTTTACCATTCTGAATATATCTGTTAAGCAGCATTGGAAATATTCTATTTTGGGAACCATATTTTCCCCATCTTGTAGCAGTGTCCAATAATATCATCTTTGCAGAAAGAGACATCAACAATGTAGAAATATGTGTTCAATGGACACTGAAAACTTTCTAACCTCCCCCAATGAATCTGTCACTCAATGCAAAATGGAAAATGCTATACAATCCACTCAAAAATATTTTGATAATCTAATGTCCACCTATGGCTATGTGACTTCATTTTTAGAAGAATTTATTCTTCTTGGGTAGATCACAGCTTGTCCATAGTTTCCTTCCTGGTATGGGAGGCATCTGCTTCCTTTATGAAAGAAATACATACATTGCTGACCATCAGGTATCCCTGGATTTTCCCACATAATCATTTGAACTCTCTCTTGCTATGTTCCTGATATATTTTATGACATTTCTCCCTATAATTCTTTTCCATTGAAAGTCTAAAAACTGTGATTTTCCCCACTTTCCTCCCATCCTGTTTTGTTTACTAGAACAATGGAAGAGTTCCACACAGTATTGAGAAGTATTTTTCTGTATTTTTCTTTGTTTCATGGGTTAGCAAAAAAAAAAAAAGAATAATTAGGTAGGTAAATTATATAGTACAGTAGAGTGTTGCCCTGGGAATCAGAAAGATCTAATTTAGAATCCTACTTAGATATTTACTAACTATATGACCTTGGGTGAGTTATTTATTTTCTCTCATCATTATCTCCTCTCTAAAATAGCTTTCACTTCCTGGGATGATTATGGAGATCAAATGAGATATTGCATGTACACTTCTTTATAAACTTCAAAATAGAGTGTAAATTCTGGGTATTATTCACAAAAATAAGATAAATAACCATATTCCTTCATTAAAAGAATACCTTGAAATAAGAAGAGGTCAAATATGATAGATGGGCATAAAATTTAGATCCCAGTCTACACTACTCAAGAGCTTAGAACAATCTGTCTTTGTCAGAAATAAAGCTAAATATCATGAATATTATTTGTTTGGACCCTGTCATTCAAAATGCTATCATAGGGAACCTAGGTGACTCAGTGTCAATTGCACTGCTGAGAATAAAAAATTCAAGCATTATGCTAGTCAACAAAGATTTATTGAGCTCTCTACTATAATAGCTACCATATATAGCTTTGCCACTAAGTAGAAGGGTGACTTTGATTAGATCAATTCCCTTTTACCTTTATAAAAAAGAAAGAAGATTCATAAATGAGGTTGGAAAGATATTTAAAATGTTGAAACATAAATAGGGAGGGGGTCATAAATAATGTTAAATAAATTGAGGGTAATAGCCATGAGATCCATCAAGACAGCATCCCTCTGTCTCAAAATTTGTCATGACTGGTACTACCATTCTACAAAGACCAGGCCTGAAATCTCCAGCTTCAAAATCACTACTCTGTGTTAAAATGGAAAGAATGAGAAATGTTTAGGAATGAAAGCCACCCTTAAAATTCAAGCTGAAAAGCAAAATGTCTTCAGTTTGTTGGATATTGCTTTATAATACTCTCCTTACCCTATTATCAGGGATTTGTTTATCAGACTAGAAGTCTTTCAACCTATAAAATCGAGGTAATCTGACCTGTGAGTAGTGTCAGACCCAGGACAAGAAAATGCCCAGGGAGAAAACAGATTAATTCCCTCTGCCATATAGAAGCAGGATAAGGTATATACTAGTGAAGGATAACTGAGGAAAGGCTACTGAATTAGGCGTCTGGAATAGCATTGTAGTGTTCATAGTTAGAAACGAGGTAGTATACCTGAGCTTCAAGGAATGAGCCATCATATCCTTGCTAGATTTGGGATGTCCAAGAGCTTTCTATCTACTTCAACCCCATATCCATTTTCTGTTTTTCTCTGGCTTTCTTTTCCCTTATCTACTTACATAGGATTTTGAAATATAGAATAAAAGACTGCTGTCACTCAATCAGCAATTATTTATTATTTCCATGTGCTAGGAACTATATGGAGTACTAAAGAAACAAAAGAAGGGCAAAAACAGTCCCTTCCCTAGTAGGTTTGGGATGCTTAGAGGCAGGGGGAATTGGGGAGTGTCCTCCAGTGCTAAGTCATGTATCGGGATGACAGTGACATATGTATGGAATATAGTTACTAAGAAAGACTTATGGGGTAGAGGTAATACAGGAAATGAATAACTAGTCACTTTAGTTCTGAAGTTCATTCAAAAAGTGTATTAAAAATCAAGTAAATAAATGCTTCATTTTCACAAATAAAGACAAACATGGCTACTGTTAAAAATTTTACAAACAAAAAGAAATAGAGGAAAATTCAGAAAAATTGAATATACCAAAATTCCTCTCTCTGTCCCCAAGCCCCACCAAAATAAAGTTTGAACTTTCTAGATTTGTTATTTTTATATTGTGTGGGAAAGGAGTGGATGGGAGGAAAGAAGAGGAAATATTTTGGAGAAGCAGAAGTTTTGGCTAAACTCATCGCAAAAGCTTGTGGGTTTGGGACTTATCCATTTCTGTTTGTTTTAGTTTCCAGTGGGATCTCTGGAAAAAGAATGTTCTCTGATTTGGACAAAGCCAGAGATCTGATTTGATTTGTTTTTCCCTATCAGATCCCCAGAGCCCCACTTCTACCCTGATATGGCCCCTTTTTTGGTCTTGTTTATCTGGCTATCTCCATTTCTTCCTTTCTTTCTTAGTTCTTCATCTCAGGAAAAAGAATTGGAGAGATACAAATATTGGGAGGGAACACAGAAACGAGGGGAGAAAGTAGAAAGAAGGGAATATAGAGATGATAAGGAAATATTAGACATAAGGAAATAAACTTTAGAGTTAGTCATTCAGTAACATTATTAAATAGCTATTGTGTGCTAGGTACTAGGCTAAGTGCTACAGAGGCTCAAAACGGCAAATATCAGTTTCTGCTCTAAAAAAGTTCACCATTTAATGAAAATAGCTATCTGCCAGAATGATCAACAGATGATACTCTGCCAAATGTCTCTATCATTAGACAGAAATACTTTTTTAGAGGTGACATAACTTGGCTCTCAAAAGAAAAAGAATATTATTGATTAGGTAATGCTAATGTACCTTTAATGATTGAGTAGTCTTGGAGTCAGCAAAATATAAGTTGAAATTCAGCTTTAGACACATTTTCATTATGACTATGTGTAAATTAAGCTCCGTCTGCCTCAGTTTCCTTAGCTGTAAAATAGGGAGAACAATAGCACCTATGTTCAGGGATTGTTATGAGGATCAAGATATATAAAGCACTTTGCTAAATTTAAAATAGTATATAAATAGTTGTTTTATTGTTACATGTTACAATTACTTGTACTGCATCAGAAGAACTGAACATGAATGAAATTACCTGAATGTTTGTCCAGGTTTCCATTTTTTGACTGAGAAGAGTAGAATGGTGGTTATGTTTGAGGAGTTTTGAGAAAAGGACTTTTTTATTAGTCATCATTATTATTATTTTTGGATTAGCTATACAGTTTTCCAAAAGATCTATCTATCTATCTATAGATCTATCTATCTATCTATCTATCTATCTATCTATCTATCTATCTATCTATCTATCAATCTATCTGTCTGTCTGCTAATTGTATTCTCATCATAACCCTTAAAGGAGTAACTGCAACTACAAATAATATTGTTTTTTTCTAATTCTTACTGATGATCTTTTTATCATTTTTACCTCTGGATTCTATTCTATTCTATTACTGTTATAGAATAACTCCCATTTTATAGATGGGGAAACTGAAACTCATAAGATTAGTTTGCTTGTCCGTGGATCCCCAGGTAATAATTTTCAGAAGGAGGTTTCAAATATGTCTCAATTCCAACACTATCCAATATGGAAACATATTTTTTTTAATTTCCTTTTAAAATCATTCGGGAAGGTAATTGAGGTCCTTTAGGCATAAGAAAGTGAAACTATAAAGGAGGAGAGACCAGGAGTACAAGCAACAATGATTATTGTACTTAGCTATTTTGCCCAAGGTCACTCCTGATGCAGATAAAACATTTTGAGATCCAGGGGTAAAGACTAAAGCTAATATTGTTATTGGGAAATTAGGCTTTACTGCACATGTGGGTCATTATTGCTAAATGGAACAGTGACTTAATATCCTAATAGCTTTACTTCATAATTTCTGAACATTAACAAGGACTTCCCCCATGTAATCTTGTCTGCTGAATTCCCCAAATGAGATAGGTCACAATTACAGTTCTGAAACTAATACATCATAGAATGTTAGGTATAAAAAAATTCTTAAGAACACCTGATGAAACCTCACATTTTAGGGATAAGGAAACCATTGCCCAGTGAGATAAAATAATTATCCAATAGCCAATCAGTGGTTTGACCAATAAAATAAATATTTTAGCCAAACATACTGTGTGTCATGAATCTGTTAGATGCTGGAGAGTCTATAAAAATGAGTATTTCCATGGTTCCTCTCAGGAGAGTAGGAGTACACTATCTATACATGCACACACACACAATCAATCAATCAATCAATTTACAAATTATAATTTGATAGGTGCCATAATATGAAAAATGCCAAAATCTGAGTTTATTATAATCTCCCCTGTTGAGTGGCTATAAGTAAGTCGCTTCATTTTTCTAAACTTCGATTCTTCTACTTTAAAATGAGGTGAGTAACACACTTCTCATATCACAAGTTTTGATGAGAGTATCAAAGCAGAGGAGTTGGAAGACCTTGACTTTAATTTTGCCTCTGCTTCTTTCTATCTTCTTACTGTCAACTGATTTTGAACAAATCACCTCATGATTCTGAGCCTCACTTACCACATCTGTAAAGTGAGAACATTGAGCTGAAAAAAATTAGACTCTCTTTTTCTTTAGATTTGTTTGTCATATAAGAAAACAGGTACAACTTACTTAATTTCTAGAAAGTGCCCTGTAAATATTCATAAGTTTGTAGGATCATAGATTTAGAGCTAGAAGAAAGCTGAGATGCCTTTGAGTCCCATCATTTCATGTTATAAAGCCCAGGAAATTAAAGTGATGATAAAATTAGCCCAAGGTCACAAAACTAGCAAGTGTCTGAGGCAGAATTTGAACTCAAGTCTTTGATACTTGAAAATTTTTTCTCTATCCACTATAGAACCTATCAATGGATGATGCTATTATAATTATTATGATAATTATTATTAGTAGTAATAATAATAAATGTGGATTCAGGAGAAGTTTTTAATTTAGTTAAAACTTCATTAAGCACTTATTAAGCATCTAATACTAAAATATTTCAGAAAGATTAAGACAGACTTCTAATTAAAATTACAAAATGAAAGGTTACATAGAAATCCAGATCATCCATATAAATCTCAGTTAATATCTGAAAAGGACACTAAGATAGATGCCTGAATTGTCTCTATCCAGTAGAAAACCTCATGAAAAGCTAACAGTAAGATAATGGAGTCCTGAGAGAGGCTTATTAGAGAAGCCAAAAACAATTGTTCAAGGAGAATGAATGCAGAATATGAGTGATGTAGTGCCAGGAAATGTGGCTTGAGTTCCCTAAAATATTTCTGAAGCCTTTTGGTGCTTTTAGCTGGAGAGTTTAAGGCCAGCATTAGCTACAAACTTGGGAAGAAAGTCAGAAAGAAGAGGAAACATATCCAGATCCCAGTGGTTATTGCAGATGGAGATAGGTTGTGATTGTAATTGCCTTGATGCAATGGAGGTTGCAGAAGAAGGGAGAGTTCTGCCAACGTAAGGAAAAAGAGGCCTGCTAAGACTGAACTCCCATAATCCAGGGACTGAGGCTAGGGTAGAACCTAATACAGTTCTTATTGTTCAATTGTTTAAGTCCCGTCTGGCTATCTCCCCATTTGGGGATTTCTTGGAAAAGATACTGGAGTGTTTTGCTATTTCTTTCTCCAGCTCTTTTTGCAAATGAGGAAACTGAGGCAAATAGGGTTAAATGACTTGCCTAGAATCACACAGCTAGTAACTGTCTGAGGCCCATGCTTTGCACTCAAGATGAGTTGTCCTGACTTCAAGTCTAGCACTATATTCACTGTGCCAACTACCTGCCCCAGCATAGAGGAGTCCTACTGAAACTATTCAAAGATGCTCGAGGAGGCTGACCTGAACAAAAGGTCCCAATAAAATTATTGTTAATAAATATGAGTTAACAGAAATACAGCAGAAAATATAGATTGAGGAAAGCTCAGGAGGTAATTCCTCAGGAAGAAAGTAATCACTCAGTTGGTCAACAAGCATTTATCAACTGTCTATTGTATTCCAGGCACTGTGCTAACCATAGAACAATTATAAGCATTGCCTAAGAGGAAAAAAAAAGACTTAGCCATAAGGACTATAATAGGGGTGGAAAATATTGAGCAACAGATAAGAAAGAAATGATAAAGTTAATGATTGTTCAAAATGGAAAAATGTTGAAAGAAGAATAAACAGATTTGAAGAGAAGTAAGGAAACCTTACCAAAGTCATAAATAATTTGAAAAACAGAATTTTTGTGGTCCCATGAGGCAAAAAAATGTAGTGAATTTAGAAGATTGGGAAAAATGTAAAGTGTCTATCAGAAATATATTACCTGGAAGACAGAATCTGAAAAGGATCATATTTAATAGAAAAATTTTAATGGCATGTTTTAAAAATTAATAAATGAAAATTGTCCATATTGGTTAGATTTAGAGGGCAAAGAGAAAATAGAATCAAATAATCAAATAATAATCAGTAAACATTTATTTATTACTTACTGTGTTCCAGACAATGTGTTAAGGACTGAGTATACAAAGAAATCTGAAATACAGCACCTGACCTCAAGAAGCTCATGGTCTAAGAGGAAGAGAGTATATAAATAACTATGTGCAAATAAGCTATGTACTGGGCAAATTGGAAATAATCACCAGGAGAAAACCATTAGAATTAAGATGGGTCAAGAAAGATGCTTTATAGGTAGTGGGATTTTTGCTTGGATCTGATGGAAGGAAAACCAAGATCAATATGAGGAAGGAGAGAATACTAGACATTGAGAGCAACCCTGGATAGTTCTCACAATCAGGGTATTGAGTGACTTATTTAAGGAACAGAAAGGAAGCCTTTGTTACTGGAAAGAAGATTAAATGGGAGTGGGAGGTTGAAAGATATAAGATTGAAAAGGTAAGGGATTTAATATTTGATCTTGAAAGTGATATTGTCAGACCAGAAATTTAGAAAGATCATTTTGACAGCTGAGTAGAGAATTGACTAGAATGGGGAGAGACTTGTAGAAGGCACACTAACTAGCAAGATATTATAATAGTTAAAAAGTGAGGTGATAAGGGATTGTAACAGTGTGTTGGCATTGTCAAAAGAGAGAAGGGGACATATACTAGAGAAATGACAAAGAGAAAATAGGCAGGCCTTGGCAATAGATTATATATGGGTGGTGAGAGAAAATGAAGAATCAAGTATAACCCTCAAGTTGTGAGTCTGAGGGACAAAAAAAGATAGTAATGACCTTGATATTGGGAAGTTTGGAAGAGGAAACATTTTGGAGGAAAATTGATGTTATTTTTGAATATGTTGTGTTTAAAATGCCTATAAGATATCATTTGCAATGTCTAATAGGCCATTGGAAAGGCCTTAAGAAAACATTGGTAACTAAAAAACAATTTAGTTGAATAGAGAAGTCAGATAGCAGGTTATAAGGAGCGAAGAAAAGAATGAGAGAAAATAAAGAAATGTTGGAATGAATCTAATGAGGTTTGTTTTTTGTATGTTTGTTTTTTATGCTGGGGATGACATGAACATATTTTTAGGCAGTCAGAAAAATTTCAGTACATAGGGAGAGATTGAAGGAAAGTGAGAAATGAAAGAAGCAGCAAATTCTTGGAAAGCTTGGAATGGAATAGGGTCACATGTACATAAAGAGTAGTCAGCCTTGACAAACCCTATTATTTTAGTCAGGGGTGAAAAAGGAGATCATGACAGAAGGTGTCTGGATGAAGAGAGAGGAGTGGAATAGAGTGAAATCTTGGTGAATGGCCTGAATTAATTTTGTAAAATATGAGACAAAGATCTTAACTGAGAAAGTCATCATAGAGTAGGCCATAGGAGATTTGAGAAGGGATGAAAAAGAATGGAAAAGTCATTATGATGAGTAGGTTAGTGATTTAATTTTGAAGCCTAAAAAGAATTGCCTTGTAGCAGTGAAAAATTAGTTTAGATTATGAAATATATATCTGTAGTGGTTCAAACAAGTACATTTCCATGTTATTTTCCAAATTTTTTAAACAGCAACAGTACAAAAGGGAAGTTAGCAGAGGCTACCTGTGAACCAAGACTGTGCTGCAGAAAAGCAAGATTAGTTACATATAGAGTATGTATGTGTGTAGATAAAAAAGTGTATATATATGAATATAAAAATATACTTATATATAGTATGTATGTATGCATTTATGTATGTATCTGTTGAAATCCCCTAGTACAAGTGCAGGAACTGCAGATGAGAAAATATTTTGAACCAGGTACTGAACTAAATTAGGAAAGGAGGGGAGTGTCAGTAGACAACAGAGATTTTGACTATGTAGCAGATATATAGAAATTATTATGTAGAAGAAGGGGAGATTATTGAATAATGGTGGTAGGAGGGAGAATCTAAAAATAGGAATGTTGAACAAGATGTATTCCAACTTCATCAACTTGACTAACGAGTTGGGTCAGGGACCAATGAACCAGAGCTACACTGGGTAGCCTGGGAGGCTTTCTTCATTAGGAAATAAAATCTCAGTGAGAGCTACAAGATCTATGGAGTGGCAATGGAAACATGTAAGATAAAAATAATTTTTTTGCTTATTGATCAGGGTTTCCAGAAAGCACAATTAAAGGGATCATAGAGGTCTGAACATGTTGCAGGGGGCTTGAGGTGATTCCTTGGGGTTTGGGATTCTTTTCAAGAATACAAGATTCCATGAGTTAGCTTAGAAATAAAAAGAGAAATTAATTTTAGAAATAATGTTGAATTTGACTGGGAGGACAGTATAGATGGGATGCTGCCTCCTAAAGGGGATATATTCAGGACCTTTTATACTCTTACAAAAACAGGGATAAAAATATGACCAAGAATGAGATAATGGAATGAGGTTGGGCAGGAGTGGGAGGATGTTTGTTATTGACAGGGGTTTATATCTTGAAGACACAAGGGGTGACCCTCATAGATTAGGGAGTGATCTCTTATATAAAACCAGATGTTGTCAAAGCATAGCCTGGAGGTATATACATCTCTGTGTCCATCTGGAAATCTAGAGAAAAAATCCAAGGGAATATTTGTCTCAGTAGTTTTTTTTCTTATCAGAAGTCTTTGATGTCCACGTTCACCCTTTCCTCAACCCTAACAAAGACACAAGGAAGGAAAGGAATTTTCCTGCTTGTCGTTTTATCTGAAGTACTTCTATAATTTGGGGAGTACAAAAGGAAACCCAGAGTCCCATCCTATTCAAACAGAATGGGAAAATGGATTTGGGCAATGGGAAACACAGAATGAGAGTTTAAATGCTGATATGTGGGGTTCAGAATTATTGGAATGAGAATGATAGGATAAGCAGGCAGTTTCTTATGGATTAAGGAAAGATTCTAAATAGGGTATCAATGTCCATACAGTTTTGACCTTGGGGTAGAATTTTTTCTAAGTCTTATGAAGGACAGGCAAAGTAGCAAATAATTGGAATAGAAAGAATAGAATCCCCATACCATTTCGTTTCGAAACTCCAAATTCAAAACACCTAGAAATGCCATAGCAAATATCTATAGCTTCCCCCAAATGCAAAAAATACTTTAAGAAAACAGAAAGTATTCAAGTACCTATGGAACACGACCATGATTATGCAATAACATTTTGCAACTACCATAACAAAAATGAAAAATTCTTGGAATATGATACTCTAGAAAATAAAAGCTTGCAAATAAGTATAATAAATTACAAAATTAAATGCATGCCTCCTAAAATGGGATAGAGATATACTTTTATTATCATAGAAGAGTTTCAAATATTTCAAGACCATAGCTGAGTAGAAACTTTGAAATATAAATGTAAGATTCAATAAAAAGAAAACTAAAAAATTAATCCCTTTGAATAAATGACTAAATGATCATTGAGGTGCTTACACTCTCATAGAAGACACTGGTGCACTTTCAGAATGGTCTTCTCTCTAAGAGTACCAGAGGTGAGTTAATTAAGACAAACACATATCTGGGTATAGATTTCCTTGGTCTAATAGTTTCAAGAAGGAAACAGAATACACGGGAAAAAATGAGGGAGAAGGAGGAAGGATTGACTATTTAATATAAAGAGAAAATATGAAAAGTCCAATATAGGAACATCTTTTGAGGAAGAGATGGAATATGCAGAAATTTCTTGAATCTCACTGTTAGTTGAACCTGACAAGAAGAAAGTTGAAGAGAGAGATAAATAGAGGGAAAGGGAGAGAAACAGCCAGACAGATACAAAGAGACTAAGAGGAAAAAGACAGACAGAGAGACAGACAGAGAGAGAGAGAGAGAGAGAGAGAGAGAGAGAGAGAGAG